>NC_092289.1:18795777-18858277 GCF_036320965.1 Panulirus ornatus | reverse complement strand
GTATATCTTTGATTTGAATGAAGTGGTTAACAGCTGCAATATTTGCTATGTGTTTATAACGTGTATCAGATATATTTTCGCTGAATGATGATCGAGCAAGTGATAACCTTTTGAATCAAACTCACACATACATACTACAGGTCAAGCATCTAGTGTTCACTTCCACGTAACTGGATGATGTTAAAGTCTTATAATCGAGCTAGTAAAGCCAGCATTCGTGAGTGGTAGATGTTACGAATAATGAACTTCTGTAACAAGTCTAAGAAACATTAGATAAAATGTTGCAGATATATGAGACGATAATTATAAATATTCTTATGACCTCGCCTGAAAGTTTAAGATGACAGGAATCTTGAGATATATTTGACCATTGTGCTGGACTTATTCAGAAAGTTTCTGTGGTTCAACAATTTTAGTCGACATGACTTATTGGAAAAGTTATAGATGTATTATGTGAGGTGTGTGGAAAGACACTTTTGTGTATGTCGTCAAAATTGCTTGTGGTATGACCAACTAGTCATAAACACAGATTTATTTTTGATAAAAAGCTGACCCTTAATAAGTACTCAAAAATGAGCAAATTTCATGTATAGAAAATATATGGAATAGAAAAGGATGGGTCGATTTTTGTCTGTTTCCTGGCGCTAACAAACTGAAGCTGGGAACGGCGTTCAAGTATAATAATGATTTTAAGGAAATAGATAGATAGTTAGATTAGATAGATAGATAGATGTTATCTACCTGAACTTTCGAAAGAGCTTTCGATAAGGTTCAGTATCAAATATCAATGGTAGAAATTAAGTCATATGGCTTATGATCAAGCTTCGATTGGTCTGTCATAACAAGTGGAGTGCCATAAGGTTCACTCTTGGGACCAGTTCTTGTTCTCATATACATCAGTGATATTGATAATAGGACAGCACCGCAAGATGTCAAGATACAAAAGTGTCTTTCCACACACCTCACATAATACATCTATAACTTCTCCAATAAGTCATGTCGACTAAAATTGTTGAACCACAGAAACTTTCTGAACAAGTCCAGCACAATGGTCAAATATATCTCAAGATTCCTGTCATCTTAAACTTTCAGGCGAGGTCATAAGAATATTTATAATTATCGTCTCATATATCTGCAACATTTTATCTAATGTTTCTTAGACTTGTTACAGAAGTTCATTATTCGTAACATCTACCACTCACGAATGCTGGCTTTACTAGCTCGATTATAAGACTTTAACATCATCCAGTTACGTGGAGGTGAACATTAGATGCTTGACCTGTAGTATGTATGTGTGAGTTTGATTCAAAGGTTATCACTTGCTCGATTATCATTCAGCGAAAATATATCTGATACACGTTATAAACACATAGCAAATATTGCAGCTGTTAACCACTTCATTCAAATCAAAGATATACAAGGGATAAGGTGAAGTAAGTTCATCAGATATTTGCAGTTTTATTGCCATCTTTACCATGGAGACATAGATGAAAAAAAGAAACAACAATGTTAAACTAGTGATGAATTTCTTTTTGTTTAAAAGCAGAAGCAAGCAGTTCTAAACATTTGCGAACTCAAAATCATCAGTATACTGAGGAAGATCCAAACAACGATGGGTTCGTCATCAAAAAAGACAATTTACGAAGAAGATTAGCGAAGGCTTCGATTCCAGGGTCTCTGATTTTCTTCTGTTGGTTTAGGTTCATCTCTGCTACTTACGACCTGAATCAACACAGCAAATACAGCTACTGCTTGAACATAAGCCAGGGAATCTCGTCCCACTACAGGCTCTTCTGCACCTGCCTCCAAGTTGATTACATAGATAGGTAGACGAGCAACCTTGAAAGGAAAAAGAATAGATTCAGGCAAATTTTGGATGGCTAGATATTCATTACAGTGTCACCAGGATCAGGACACATTACCTGTGTACACAGGGGAGGGCCAGGGAAGGTGATATCGGGAAAGTGCTTCCAGATATTTTTGACTGACATTTGTGAGTGAAACGACAAGGTGACAGATGATGTATACGGTCAAATGGGAGTGATAGAAATAAGGAGGTATTTATATATGTGCCCCTTCTTGAAATTCGTAATGATCAGTAGTGATATGTCATTGGAAGTGAGTGAAAGGTACAATAAGGTATTGCTAAATATACTACTGTCAATCACTAGGTAATAAGGGATTTAATTCACCATGTAAGATGGACTTTCACGTGCTAAGGTAACAAATGCAGTTCTATCATCATGAACTAAAGTCAACATATTGTATAAAAAAGAAAAACTTACCATTAACCTCCGCAATGATGGCTACCATGAACACCACCAGAACAAGCAGTATAATCGCCTTGGAGTTCATCTTTCAAGAAACCTGAAGAGAAGAGAGAATTTAGTCCTACTCTCATCCAAAAATATGAGATCAGAACCTGTTTAAATCATTGCACATCTTATCAGCTTCAGCTGCGAATCTGATATCACTCACCTAAAAATAATCATAACTACCTCTCACTAATGCCAAACAAGCATAACGTGTTGCACCATGATATTAAGCCACCATCGATTCTAACAATGTGAAGAGCAGCGGTGCATCAATATTATTGAATATCATTAAGTCTGATAAACTAACGGGAGGTAAACTCATATACAGGATGTTCTTCATATATATACATATGTGAGTATGTGAAATATAGATGATAAAGTAGTTCTTTTAAGATATATTCCTCACTACCAATACTTCGTATGGACATTGGAGTACGCTGAAAGATCCAACTCATAATTTCTCTAACCCTTTATGGATATTCTTGTTGTATGTTTATTTCCTTAGCGCTAGCAGGATGGGAGATGCTGGAACATAGCCCAATGGTGTAGTTTAATATGTTGCTGAGGTCAGAGACTGACGAAATAAATCATAGCAATATTGATCGTTGTTGATATCACTACCAATTACGAAAAACCTTACTCAGATTGGAGTACAATGAACTTATAATGAACCATGGAAAACGAGCGAGATGATAGGTGGTGTTATGTAAAATATTACATGT
The DNA here is from genome assembly GCF_036320965.1 of Panulirus ornatus. Taxonomy (NCBI): domain Eukaryota; kingdom Metazoa; phylum Arthropoda; class Malacostraca; order Decapoda; family Palinuridae; genus Panulirus; species Panulirus ornatus. The sequence goes on along the minus strand of NC_092289.1, from coordinate 18,855,240 downwards.
ATCATTAACCCAAATGTTCTTAAGCTTACAAGTGAATCGGGAATAGCAGATACAGATGATCATTCTATCTTCATGAACACATAACTTCTGAAATGTTTCTTGACGCCATCATGGCTTCCCACCAGTTTTTAACCCTAGTGTGTAGGATAGGGACAATGGATGTGCTGCTAAGAGTACAACACCTCTCGATGAACAACACGGAGAGAGCAAGTTTAAAAAGAATAATTCTTGAAAACCTTGTGAGCTTTTACCTTCAAATCTAGATGGACCTGCTTTCAGTAGGAGACTGGTGTGCAACGGTTACTGCCCACTGTTTTTATACCTTAGAGCAAGTGAACCCGGGATGTCAGTTGGGAATATCTATTTCATATCTTCTATGCATATCAAGAATTTCTAAACGCTGACGGAATATCTGCTTACGTAAAATTACTTTGCAAAATAAATGAGGTAGATGCGGAAGTAAAATAACCCTTCAATTAGCTATGTCATCGACATAGTAAAATACATTATTCGATAACCGCTAGATTAACCAGAAAAAGAATAGAAGGTAAGTCTTTCTCAGAACTTGATATGCAAGACTTGCGTCACTCCTGCCCTATCACCTATGTTTGACGTCATGGACTCAAGACTGCGCCCCACCCAGGAGCAGTGAATGATAGATTTCTTTTGAAAGAGAAACTCTTCCATTGACGGAGTTAATGTCCTGACTTAACGTAACAAAATGACCTTTTGGTATATATATATATATATATATATATATATATATATATATATATATATATATATATATATATATTCATATCTATTTTCCTTTGTCGCTCTCTCCCGCGTTAGCGAGGTACCGCAAGAAAACAGACGAAAGAATGGCCCAACCCACCCACGTACACATGTATATACATACACGTCCACACACGCAAATATACATACCTATACATCTCAATGTACACATATATATACACACACAGACATATACATATATACACATGTACATAATTCATACTGTCTGCCTTTATTCATTCCCATCGCCACCTCGCCACACATGGAATAACAACCCCCTCCCCCCTCATGTGTGTGAGGTAGCGCTAGGAAAAGACAACAAAGGCCCCATTCGTTCACACTCAGTCTCTAGCTGGCCTGCCGAAACCACAGCTCCCTTTCCACATCCAGGCCCCACAGAACTTTCCATGGTTTACCCCAGACGCTTCACATGCCCTGGTTCAATCCATGGACAGCACGTCGACCCCAGTATACCACATCGTTCCAATTCACTCTATTCCTTGCACGCCTTTCACCCTCCTGCATGTTCAGGCCCCGATCACTCAAAATCTTTTTCACTCCATCTTTCCACCTCCAATTTGGTCTCCCACTTCTCCTCGTTCCCTCCACCTCTGACACATATATTCTCTTGGTCAATCTTTCCTCACTCATTCTCTCCATATGACCAAACTATTTCAAAACACCCTCTTCTGCTCTCTCAACCACACTCTTTTTATTACCACACATCTCTCTTACCCTATTATACTTACTCGATCAAACCACCTCACACCACATATTGTCCTCAAACATCTCATTTCCAGCACATCCACCCTCCTCCGCACAACTCTATCCATAGCCCATGCCTCGCAACCATATAACATTGTTGGAACCACTATTCCTTCAAACATACCCATTTTTGCTTTCCGACATAATGTTCTCGACTTCCACACATTCTTCAACGCTCCCAGAACCTTCGCCCCCTCACCCACACCATGATTCACTTCCGCTTCCATGGTTCCATCCGCTGCCAAGTCCACTCCCATTTATCTAAAACACTTCACTTCCTCCAGTTTTTCTCCATTCAAACTTACCTCCCACTTGACTTATCCTCAACCCTACTGTACCTAATAACCTTGCTCTTTTTCACATTTACTCTCAGCTTTCTTCTTTCACACACTTTACCAAACTCAGTCACCAGCTTCTGCAGTTTCTCACATGAATCAGCTACCAGCGCTGTATCATCAGCGAACAACAACTGACACTTCCCAAACTCTCTCATCCCCAACAGATTGCATACTTGCCCCTCTTTCCAAAACTCTTGCATTCACCTCCCTAACAACCCCCATCCGTAAACAAATTAAACAACCATGGAGACATCACACACCCCTGCCGCAAACCTACATTCACTGAGAACCAATCACTTTCCTCTCTTCCTACACGTACACATGCCTTACATCCTCGATAAAAACTTTTCACTGCTTCTAACAACTTGCCTCCCACACCATATATTCTTAATACCTTCCACAAAGCATCTCTATCAACTCTATCATATGCCTTCTCCAGATCCATCAATGCAACATACAAATCCATTTGCTTTTCCAAGTATTTCTCACATACATTCTTCAAAGCATACACCTGATCCACACATCCTCTACCACTTCTGAAACCACACTGCTCTTCCCCAGTCTGATGCTCTGTACATGCCTTCATCCTCTCAATCAATACCCTCCCATATAATTTCCCAGGAATACTCAACAAACTTATACCTCTGTAATGTGAGCACTCACTTTTATCCCTTTGCCTTTGTACAACGGCACTATGCAAGCATTCCGCCAATCCTCAGGCACCTCACCATGAGTCATACATACATTAAATAACTTTACCAACCAGTCAACAATACAGTCACCACCTTTTTTAATATATTCCACTGCAATACCATCCAAACCCGCTGCCTTTCCGGCTTTCATCTTCCGCAAAGCTTTTACTACCTCTTCTCTGTTTACCAAATCATTTCCCTAACCCTCTCACTTTGCACACCACCTCGACCAAAACACCCTATATCTGCGACTCTATCATCAAACACATTCAACAAACCTTCAAAATACTCACTCCATCTCCTTCTCACATCACCACTACTTGTTATCACCTCCCCATTTGCCCCCTTCACTGAAGTTCCCATTTGCTACCTTGTCTTACGCACTTTATTTACCTCCTTCCAAAACATCTTTTTATTTTCCCAAAAATTTAGTGATACTCTCTCACCCCAACTCTCATTTGCCCTCTTTTTCACCTCTTCCACCTTTCTCTTGACCTCCTGCCTCTTTCTTTTATACATCTCCCACTCATTTGCATTATTTCCCTGCAAAAATCGTCCAAATGCCTCTCTCTTCTCTTTCACTAATACTCTTACCTCTTCATCCCACCACTCACTACCCTTTCTAATCTGCCCACCTCCCACGCTTCTCATGCCACAAGCATCTTTTGCGCAAGCCATCACTGCTTCCCTAAATACATCCCATTCCTCCCCCACTCCCCTTACGTCCCCTGTTCTTACCTTTTTCCATTCTGTACTCAGTCTCTCCTGGTACTTCCTCACACAAGTTTCCTTCCCAAGCTCACTTCCTCTCACCACTCTTTTCACCTCAACATTCTCTCTTCTTTTCTGAAAACCTTTACAAATCTTCACCTTCGCCTCCACAAGATAATGATCAGACATCCCTCCAGTTGCACCTCTCAGTACATTAACATCCAAAAGTCTCTCTTTCGCGCGCCTATCAATTAACACGTAATCCAATAACGCTCTGTGGCCATCTCTCCTACTTACATGCGTATACATTCCCAAACCACTCTTCCCCTTTACCCTTGAGCTTCGTTTCACTCAGAGCCAAAACATCCAGGTTCCTTTCCTCAAACATACTACCTATCTTTCCTTTTTTCTCATCTTGGTTAAATCCACACACATTCAGACACCCCAATCTGAGCCTTCGAGGAGGATGAGCACTCACAGCGTGACTCCTTCTGTTTCCCCTTTTAGAAAGTTAAAATACAAGGAGGGGAGGGTTTCCAGCCCCCCCGCTCCCGTCCCCTTTAGTCGCCTTCTACGACACGTGAGGAATGCGTGGGAAGTTTTCTTTCTCCCCTATCCCCAGGGATAAATATTATATATACGTATATATGATATATATATATATATATATATATATATATATATATATATATATATATATATATATATATATATATATATATATATATATATATATATATATATATATATATATATATATATATATATATATATATATATATATATATAAAACCTTCCTTGTGGTTAAGACAAAGAAGTGACTGTGTTGATAATGAGATATTCTAAAGCGCCAGCGAGGCATTACTCTGTTGACTCATATTCATGAAGGTCATATAGTCATTACAGCAACATTGTTGTCACGGTAAATGCACAGTCATATATAAACACACACACACACACACACACACACACATATATATATATATATATATATATATATATATATATTATATATATATATATATATATATATATATATATATATATAATGAGGGGGGGTGGAAATATGGAGTAGAATGAGGAATTAAATCAAGGCTCGGCAGGTGTTTTTACACCTTACCCCTGAAGGCAGTGATGTTCATAGTGAAAAAAAAAAAAAAAAAAAAATAAAAAAAAGAAAAAGAAAAAAATAAAAAAGAGGGAGAAAGAAGAAAGTCGCAAGGAATACTTCGCTCTTCATTCAGTTCACGCGAGGGACGGAGAGAGAGAGAGAGAGAGAGAGAGAGAGAGAGAGAGAGAGAGAGAGAGAGAGAGAGAGAGAGAGAGAGAGAGAGAGAGAGAGAGAGAGAGAGAGAGAGAGAGAGAGAGAGAGATGAGTTAATAGTGGGAGAGAACACGGCATTCCGAGGCCAACACTAATCTTTTGCATATACTTCTGGCTTTAGGAAGTGGTTGCCGAGGGTGTTTTCAGTATCAGAACGAAGGAAAATTTCATATATTTCATCATTCCTTCATGTAACTTACTGAGTGGGCGGTTTTATATGTATATGTATAGTCATATATTTGACATTATTTGGCCTATCAACAATGATCCGCGTAATGAACAAGAAATATCAATCTATATTTTTTCTTAGTGGTAATATCTGGTTACATGTCTTTCAGTATATAAGTGAGTGAATGGGCTTGTCTCCCATCACAGTGTCCTGTCACCCGCAGTTCCAGCGACATCAAAAGGTAGGATAGCACGTCCAGTGCTTTCGAGAATCAAGTATAGATTTAAGTTAATATCTGTTTATCCAGAGATGCTGAAATATCTCTAGTCCTGACACTAGGTGCGTGTGACTGAAGGTTATAAGTCTATATCTTTCAGAAATATTAGTGACACATAGATCTTACAGCTGCATTTTTCTTATCTCTAGTCAGGTTTGAGGACATATTGCACACACGTCTTATGTGATACCGCGTCAACACTTATCTCCTTTTCTGGGTTGGTGAGGCCGTTCCTTTCCTGCTTTTGACAGCAAAATAAGCAAACGTGTTAGATACCGATCGTCCATACTACATCACACTGACGAGGCCTCTGTTCTTACAGAGTTCAGTCTCCTTTTTTTTTCCCACCCACGTCAGTTGTTCCTATGCGGTCTCTCTCACTCTTCCGTGAGGAGAGGCTGGCGGTCACCCAAGGTTATGGCGTTGCAGCACTGGCTGCCGGTGAGGGAGGCTATTCGCCCGGCGCACCACGCCGTAAGAAAAGAAGGAATATTGGTTTTTGTACTTTGACCTTTACAGCTTATGTCTTACTCCTCCCTCTCACTGTATCTGCAAAGAACTGATGTAGGCTTGGTGGAACCTGCAGGGATTCGTGGCCTAAGAGAGGTGGGTGTTGTGGATAGATTTGCAGTATCTATCATATTTTACTGCTCTTGGCTTTCCTCGGTATTTCTCCGTATGGTTGGCCATACGCTGTTTGCTCTACGCTTATTGAAGAGCCGCGGGAGTTCCGAGTTGACCAGCTTATCCAGTATTGTTCATGTCATGGATGATAATCGCATTGCTGACAAATATATCATGGGTATGTATTCATATATCATGGGTATGTATTCATATATCATGGGTATGTATTCATATATCATGGGTATGTATTCATATATCATAGGTATGTATTCATATATCATGGGTATGTATTCATATATCATGGGTATGTATTCATATATCATGGGTATGTATTCATATATCATAGGTATGTATTCATATATCACGGGTATGTATTCATATATCATAGGTATGTATTCATATATCATGGGTATGTATTCATATATCATGGGTATGTATTCATATATCATGGGTATGTATTCATATATCATGGGTATGTATTCATATATCACGGGTATGTATTCATATATCATGGGTATGTATTCATATATCATAGGTATGTATTCATATATCATGGGTATGTATTCATATATCATGGGTATGTATTCATATATCATGGGTATGTATTCATATATCATGGGTATGTATTCATATATCATGGGTATGTATTCATATATCATGGGTATGTATTCATATATCATGGGTATGTATTCATATATCATGGGTATGTATTCATATATCATGGGTATGTATTCATATATCATGGGTATGTATTCATATATCACGGGTATGTATTCATATGGTGTGTCAATATGTAAGTAACAATTGTTTCCTATACATGCGTCACTCACGCTGCTGACAGCCAAGACATTAACATAGCCACTCAGTAATAATCTCCTTCAGTAAATGTAACGTGCACAAAGAACCACAGCTATCCCTGAAAATCCTGGTCTTCCTTGAAGAAAGCCAATCTACGAGAAGTATAACCACAATATGTTATCTTTCGATAATTGTATGTTATCATCCATATCATTAGGAAAGATTGGGCAAAAAAAAATCGAATACTGAAGATGGAAACTGACTCATTTGTGGACTGCGTTTCAAATCCTTCATGGAGATTAATATCTTTGGGTTGAGTTCATGTCATATCACCATGCTGTACTTTCATGCATATCACAGATATATTTTCTTTTCTACCAGCTTGAAAATACTGTCATATTGAAAATACTGTCGCAACCACGCTGGTTTCAGCAGCTCCCTTTCTTGAAAAGGTCTTGTCAGGTAGAATCAAAGACAACAGCATCCTTGATATAAAATCTGACAGTGTATTTACCATAGAGAAGCAGCTACTATTAAGATTACAGAGCCACCATATCAGTTAATTTTAAGACTAAAGTGTTCAGCTACTGCTTAGATTACAGTATCCCTGTACCCGCTACTGGTAAGATTACAGTGTCGCTGTAAGAGCCATTATTGCTACTGTTAATACTGCAACGTAATTGTACCAACTGCCGTAAAACCTTCAGTGCTGCTGTACCAATATATCTTAAAAAGTTTCACTGCCCACCAAACCAGCTTCGACGGAGACTTCGATGCATCCGTAGCATGTAATCCAAAGACTTCAACGCTGCCACAGCAAGTAATCCTTACTTCGGCCCCTCCATTGCCGAGGCAGGGCTCAGAAATAAGTAGGTCCTCACTAAGATCTGGACGAAAAGCTTAAGTGAGAGTGGTTCCTTTTCATGGTACTAATATAAATATGTTCTTTCTATACCCCACCTATAGATAATGAAACATATAACCACTGGTTTAGCACCGAATGCATAATGTCATGAATGAGATACAAAAATTCTATTGAACCTTTTCTTTTGATTTACTTCTGCGTTTTATGTTTGATTTACCAAAAAGTGAATTATTTTCAATACACCTCGAATATCTATACTAATATTTTTATTTTTTTTTTCTAACAGGAATGGGAAAGATGAACACACAGGCCATACTGCTCCTACTGTCATTGGTGATGGTGGGAATGGTAATTGCCATCGAAGGATATGGTAAGTAACCTTTGTCCCTCACACGTAGCCTTTCTATAAGGTGACCTTGTTACCTGACAAGTGACATGTTTATACTAGTCTTTGGTTTATCTACGTAACGGCTTTTGTGCCCAGTAATTATGATTTCTTTGTACGTGATGACCGTAGGACTTTCAACATGACTAAATCGTATAGCATATTATGATCTGTGAACTTTGAATGATCCCAGTATATGTTGAGTGACCACAAAACTGATAACTATAAATCAAAATTACTTTAGTACCGCGTGTGGGAAACTTTATCATGAACATAGTGCAAAGGAGATGGTAAAGATGTGGAGGATTTAAAGCCTACTGCGATATAGACCTTATTTTCAATCTATTTTATTGCCTGTTATAGAGAAAAAATATCTGCGGAGTCTTTGGACAATATATTCTCATCTGGACAAATGATAATTTACAATTCCCTTAACTATAGTCGTGTCCTGGAATACTGTAGAACATTAGAATGGGAAATTAATACATTGTCTTAACCTTCGAGATGACATTGGTGTCTCACCAGTTGTTCTAACCGTGAAACATTACTCATTGGACAGTAAACACAATACCTTAACTTACCTCAGTTTGAATGAAAAGTTACTGTTTCGACCAAGAATTCATAGAACTCAAGAGATAATCATTATTTTCTGGATGGCAGATGACAATGATCGAGTGGTATGAAACACCTTCCGCGTAGATCTTTCTTCAGGGGATGGATAACTTCTTCTTGAGGTAGTATTGCCACCAGGGAATCTTCCACTCTTTTCTTTATCATTCTATTTACAATAGCCGAGCTAAAACGTTCCGCTCATGTGGGCGTAGAGGATCTGAGAGCCAAGTAGAAGGATCAGAGAGAGTGGTGAGGCGCTAGGGGAAGTGTACAGAAGGCTGAGGCACATTTGGTTGAATTTGGAAAATCAGTGTGACATATGGTCATTCTAACACCTTAGAATCATTGGTCCCTTTCCCTCGAGGTGGTTAACACGAGACATAGGGAGGTGTACGGTGGAATGAATACTTCTTCTAGTTCAAGGTAGCCAGTGTCCAGCCACTAACTTCCCTGACCCTCCTCTCTGTCCACAGGTAAAGTGGCAGGATGCTGGTGTCACAGTAGCCAGTGTCCAGCCACTAACTTCCCTGACCCTCCTCTCTGTCCACAGGTAAAGTGGCAGGATGCTGGTGTCACAGTAGCCAGTGTCCAGCCACTAACTTCCCTGACCCTCCTCTCTGTCCACAGGTAAGGTGGCAGGATGCTGGTGTCACAGTAGCCAGTAACTGATCCTGGAAACACTTGTAACCATTAATTTCCTTAACATCCCTTTTCTCATCTGTTTTCAGATGAATCGGCATAAGAGAAGAAAAGAATACCCGCTTTGCATATTTCTTAATGTTTCTTTTCTTACTACCCTCTCAGGCTGCCCCAGGTTTGATTATCAATGCCACAATGATGGAGGCTGGTGTGGGGATCCAGAAGGCTGTCCGAAGAATATACACAGTAATCTCGGCTTGTGTGGAAACTGCGTATGCTGTTTACCACTACAATATGGTTAAGGACGAAGGGAGTGGATCTGAAATCATCGGAGAGGTGTCTTCAAGACTGAGTCCCATGTCGTGCGTCTGATGAGCATGTCAGTGAAATGATTCCGAGTTCTCAAGTGTACTGAAAATTCCTACACTTCTCGGTCAATAATTCGGAATCATTTTTTCTTTTTTGTTACAGAGAAGAAAACATATACTGCAAGAGAATCATTTGCTGTTTGTATTATCTCAAGTTTGAAAATGAAGAAAATTCTTCATGATTCACCTTTCCTGTTTGAGCCTTTCTGTTGCTTTGTACTTCCAGGTGATAATAAATAAACTTTGGTAAATGTGTTAAGAAGACAAAGTATTTTTCATTTTATGGTTTATGATTGATTTGTGCCGGTGTCCCCAGCAAGTTTATTGTGCACCTCAGGTTCATCCTGTGAGTGGTAGCGCAAAAGGATTACAGAGGTCACAAAGGGTTTTAGTCAGACCCCAGTGGGTTGATATCACATAAGATGCTACAATTCGTATTTCAGTACATACATTACATAGTTTCATAGGGTACGTTTTACCAACTAGACGCAGAAAGTGGATAAAGACTTAAAAATTCAGGTATCTTGTTACTAACACATAAGATGTGGTGACATTTCTTGCAGGGTTTGTTTAGATCTATCCTAAAAAGGCTCTATTTTTTTCTCCATTCTAAGACATGGTGTTCCACTTTTGTATTAAAATCTTGACCACAAACTTTACAATTCACACGGTTAACATATCTAGTTAGGCCAAAGAGTCAATAGTACCTGTAGCCTTAGTCTAGCAGTTACATGATCACGTAATCTACTGATCTTATTACTTCCTCCATATACATGTTTTACTTTACACATTTTCACTGTGATGGAAAATGTTTCTACTTATGCTTATCTGAACTCGTCTTCGTGCTTCCAAGAGGTCAATCAATTCCTTTCTAATCGCAGTTTTCGAGACTTATAATTGACGACCCAAACATTGTTTTCAACATCAAGTTTGGCTAAGGCACCAGCTTTGTCATGCTCACGGTAAGGTTGGTGTTCAAGAATGAGTGAACACATGTCACCAAATATCACTCGTTTCACGCACGGCAAAATTGTACACAACTGTATCACGTACTTTCTAAACAGTTCATGGGAAACAGAAGGCATACGTAACACTACTTTGATTTGACGTAGAAGCTGCATTTGATACTGCCAATCAGCATTGGATATAAGTGGCCTACTCCATGCTTTATGACCATGTATGTTTCCTGTAACCCAGGCCAAACCCGAAACCCTCACAAACACACACACACACACACACACACACACGTGTGTGTGAGTGGACAACCCGAAGTCCATCTCTTGATACTATCATCGGAGGTCAGGCCCAGAGCTAGGTAAACATCCTGGCCCAGAGCTCTCTCCTCCCCCCCAAAAAAAACCCAGAGGCGCAGTAGCCTCTCACCCCAGGTGGAGGAGGGAATTACCCACCGACCCCTTATCACTGTCCTATCACCTGTGTCTTTCCCAGGTATCTAGACTTGAGGGCATCTTTGACGACGTAGGTCCTATGGGGGGGAGGGGGGGGCGGCCTGACCTTTAAACCGTAAGCGGGAGGAGGTGTTTTTGTTGTTGTTGTTGTTGTTGTTGTTGTTGTTTAGGTGGTGGTTGTGGTGTTGTTGTCGTTGACGGTGTTGGTCGTGGTGGTCTTGGGCGAGGGCTGTCGACACAGGATGTTCGGTGGTGTGATAAAGGAAGGGATTTACCAGACTCCACCCCAGGTGGAGAGGGATCTCTCTCTCTCTCTCTCTCTCTCTCTCTCTCTCTCTCTCTCTCTCTCTCTCTCTCTCTCTCTCTCTCTCTCTCTCTCTCTGAATATATATATATATATATATATATATATATATATATATATATATATATATATATATATATATATATATATATATATATTCTTTCTTTCATACTATTCGCCATTTCCCGCATCAGCGGGGTAGCATTAAGAACAGTGGACTGGGCCTTTGAGGGAATATCCTCACTTGGCCCCCTTCTCTGTTCCTCCTTTTGGAAAATTAAAAAAAAGAGAGAGGGGAGGATTTCCAGCCACCCACTCTCTCCCATTTTAGTCGCCTTCTACGACACGCAGGGAATACGTGGGGATGAGAGAGCTTGGGAAGTGAGTCAGTTGTTGTCCGCTGATGATACGGCGCTGGTGGCTGATTCATGTGAGAAACTGCAGAAGCTGGTGACTGAGTTTGGTAAAGTGTGTGAAAGAAGAAAGTTAAGAGTAAATGTGAATAAGAGCAAGGTTATTAGGTACAGTAGGGTTGAGGGTCAAGTCAATTGGAAGGTAAGTTTGAATGGAGGAAAACTTGAGGAAGTAAAGACTTTTAGATATCTGGGAGTGGATCTGGCAGCGGATGGAACCATGGAAGCGGAAGTGAATCATAGGGCGGGGGAGGGGGCGAAAATCCTGGGAGCCTTGAAGAATGTGTGGAAGTCGAGAACATTATCTCGGAAAGCAAAAATGTGTATGTTTGAAGGAATAGTGGTTCCAACAATGTTGTATGGTTGCGAGGCGTGGGATATGGATAGAGTTGTGCGCAGGAGGATGGATGTGCTGGAAATGAGATGTTTGAGGACAATGTGTGGTGTGAGGTGGTTTGATCGAGTAAGTAACGTAAGGGTAAGAGAGATGTGTGGCAATAAAAAGAGCGTGGTTGAGAGAGCAGAAGAGGGTGTTTTGAAATGGTTTGGGCACATGGAGAGAATGAGTGAGGAAAGATTGACCAAAAGGATGTATGTGTCGGAGGTGGAGGGAACGAGAAGTGGGAGACCAAATTGGAGGTGGAAAGATGGAGTGAGAAAGATTTTGTGATCGGGGCCTGAACATGCAGGAGGGTGAAAGGAGGGCAAGGAATAGAGTGAATTGGATCGATGTGGTATACCGGGGTTGACGTGCTGTCAGTGGATTGAATCAGGGCATTTGAAGCGTCTGGGGTAAACCATGGAAAGCTGTGTAGGTATGAATATTTGCGTGTGTGGACGCATGTATATACATGTGTATGGGGGTGGGTTGGGCCATTTCTTTCGTCTGTTTCCTTGCGCTACCTCGCAAACGCGGGAGACAGCGACAAAGCAAAAAAAAAAGAATGTTTATATATATATATATATATATATATATATATATATATATATATATATATATATATATATATATATATATATAATCGTCATTTCCCGCGGTAGCGAGGTAGAGCTAAGTACAGAGGACTGAGCCTATGGGGATAAATCTTCACTTGTCCCCCTTCTCTGTTCCTTCTTTTGAAAAAGTAAAAAAAAAAAAGAAAAAAGTAAATAGAGGTTAGAATTCCAGCCCCTTACTCCCTCCCCTTTAAGTCGCCTTCAACGACACACAGGGAATACGTGGGGAGTATACTTTCTCCCCTCTCCCCAGGGAGATAATTGAGGAGGTAGGGAGATAATTAGGTTGGTAGGTGATAATTAGAGTTAAGCAGAGATGGTTACGGTGATGGTTGAATCATTATCAAAGTGGTGCATAGATAAATAGGGTGATGCATAGATAATCAAGGTAGTGGGTAGGAGTGGCGAATAGATGATTAGGGCGGTGGATAGATAATTAGAGTTGTGATTAGATGACTAGGGTGATGGATAGATAATTAGAGTGTTGAATAGATGATTGAGGCGGTGGATAGATAATTAGAGTGGTGAATAAATCACTAGGGCGGTGGATAGATGATTAGGGTAATGAATAGATGATTAGGGCGGTGGATAGATAATTAGAGTGGTGAATAGATGATTTAGGGTGATGTATAGATAACTAGAGTGGCGAATAGATGATTTAGGACGATGGATAGATAATTAGAGTGGCGAATAGATGATCAGGGAGGTGGATAAATAATCAGAGTGGTGTATAGGTAATTAGGGTGGTGGATAGTTGATTAGAGTGGTGCATAGATTTGAATCAGGGTGGTGGATCAATAGTTTAGATAATGGAATAAGAACCATTGATAGTCACCAGCCACTTCTGTGAAGTGTGACGTCAAGCACATATTACATTGTGGTATTATGTAATGATGGGGAGAAAAGGGAGCCCGTGCTCGTGTGTTCGTGTGTGTGTGTGTGTGTGTGTGTGTGTGTGTGTGTGTGTGTACGTAATGACGTGGTTTTTCCCATAGGTGCTAGCTGTTGCCTAAGCCTCACTATATTTCGAATAGTATGAGAACTCATCAAAAGAAAAAACGAAATGAATAAGAATAATGTTATTTAAGATACAATGTTCCCTAATATCATCGTTTTTCATCAAATATCATCGTTTTCATCAAAATGAGCGATATTTTATGATCACGAAATTGATTGAATTCTTGGCTTCGTCACCCTGGACTTTCCCGACATCTTCGTATTAATACAGGGGGTCTAGGAAAACCGCCTTCATTCCTCGCTGGACGTTGTCGCACCTAACTACACTTTCAGACAACGTCATCAGGTCAGTATAGTCTCAACTACCATGGTTCTTTAATTTGTTTATGGATGGGGTGGTTAGGGAGGTGGATGCAAGAGTTTTGGAGAGAGGGGCAAGTATGGAGTCTGTTCTGGATGAAAGGGCTTGGGAAGTGAGTCACAGGGTGGTGGAGGGGACGAGGGTTCTGGGTGCGTTGAAGAATGTGTGGGATGCGAGAACGTTATCTCAGGGAGCAAAATTGGATATGTTTGAAGGAACAGTGTTGGAAATTAAATGTTTGAGGACAATATGTGGTGTGAGGTGGTTTGATCGAGTACGTAATGAAAGGATGAGAGAGATGTGTGGTAATAGACAGAGTGTGGCTGAGAGAGCAGAAGAGGGCATGTTGAAATGGCTTGGACACATGGAGGGAGTGAGTGAGGAAAGATTGACAATGAGGATATGTGTGTCAGAGGTGAAGGGAAGAAGGAGAAGCAGGAGACCAAATTGGAGGTGGAAGGATGGAGTAAAAAAGATTTTGAGCGATCCGGGCATGAAAATGCAGGTGGGTGAAAGGCGTGCAAGGAATAGAGTGAATTGGAACGCTGTGGTATACCGGGGTCGACGTGCTGTCAATGGATTGAACAAGGGCATGTGAAGCGTTTAGGGTAAACCATGGAAAGGTCTGTGGAGCCTGGATGTGGAAAAGGAATTGTGGTTTCGGTGCATTACACATGACAGCTAGAGACTGAGTGTGAACGGATGTAGGGGAGGGGGATGCTATTTTCTCATGTTACGAAAGCTTTCTCATTATTAATATTTTCTATATTTTCTTTGTGTCAAAATTTGGCATTTGTCTGCTTGCACCTCATTTCTTTTGTGCATTGCACTGTTCTTCTTTTCACAGAGAGAGAGAGAGAGAGAGAGAGAGAGAGAGAGAGAGAGAGAGAGAGAGAGAGAGAGAGAGAGAGAGAGAGAGAGAGAGAGAATTTCTACGGACCGCCTTTTACGGGAATGTAATGTTGATTCTTAATATTGCAGGTTGCTCAGCAATGCAGACCAATACATTGATCCTGCTTCTGTTTGTGATGGTGTTGATGACCGCCGATATGGCCTACGGTGAGTGACGTTAGTGCACACTGATTGACCTTAATGACTGACCGCATTTCATAATGACTCACCTTAATACAGAGAACGAGATTGGGTAGATGAAGAGGGACTTTGGTGCATGATCTTTCAGGCAGTGTAGTTTAGGGATGACCCAAGTACATGGTGAAGTGAATTTAATGCACAGTCGATAGTCTTGCTTTATGATGTTGATAAGTAAACTCTATGACTGCTGGCTGATTTCAGTGCGTGGAGAGCGATCTCGGTGGTGAATGAACATGTTTACCAAATGGCGTCCTAGCTACGTCTCTTCGTTGTATATCAACTGACTGTTATATTTCTCTCTTGTGTTCTCCCCTGATGATGTGATTATTACACGAAAGTGCACTTGAGAACTTATTGTGTTTCATTTCCCCGTAGACTCTAAGGAATATGTATATATATATATATATATATATATATATATATATATATATATATATATATATATATATATATATATATATATATATATATATATATATATATATATATATATATATATATATATATATATATATATATATATATATATATATATCCCAGTGCATGCGTTAATACGCATATCGGATCGCCACTAATCTTTCTAAATTACTATTCCTTTTCAGGCAGTTTCTTGTGCAGACTCAGAGGTGGTTCCTGTGAGACGGTCAGGACCTGTCTTTTTCAGCTAGACCCAGATGTGCGTTGTGGTGGAGGGACATTCTGCTGTGTGGCTGGTTAGCAATGACATAAGGAGGCGCAGTGGGACACGGGGAACGAGACGAGACCTCTTGCACCATCTTGGACTATGTTACATCAACCTGTTACATTATGAATCTGTTTACGTGTTACACCTGTTACATATTGAATCTGTTACGTGTTACACCTGTTATGTTATGAATCTGTTACATTTGCTTTGCAATCCTCTCCTTCTACTGCTCCTAAGACGACTGCGTGTTTTATTTTTTCTCAGGAAAGGTCAGACCGCTTCGTTTGTACCTTTGGCTCTAAGTGATGTGATGTGTGTGTGTGTGTGTGTGTGTGTGTGTGTGTGTGTGTGTGTGTGTGTGTGTGTGTGTATCTATGTCTATTGTTCCCAAGAGGCCTTGCATCATCAAGAGTTCAAGTTTTCCAGTTACTATGCTTATTTTCAGTGATTTTCCTTGTCCCTCATTGTTCCCAGCGTGTGTCTTGATGGAAATGTTCATTAAAAAGAAAAAAAAATGAACTTTTTTCTCTCCTTTTCGAGGTGAATTCACCATTATTTTAATGAGATACGAGTATATAAACGTCTGGAAGTGCCAAAGGTGTTCGGTACGAGTAGATGAAATCAAATTCTTGACTCAACACCTCTTCCCCATCTTGCTGCACATTTAAACACGACCCTTGGAAGTTCTGGAAAATTGTTGTTTTCTCTCTGTATGGTCAACAATTTCTTAGAAGTGCTACTATTGGATGACTATTATGTAAATGCTTTTTTATTTACCCTTGATCATTCCTTATCTGGAAATCTGTCTCATACCGCCTGGTACCCAGAGATTAAATGAGAGTCAGAACTAAAATGAAATAACGTCAAGATTGATACGAAGGAAAAAAAAAGAATACCGACAATGACAATAGAATGATTATCCCTAGTGTAAAAGAGACTATTTCTACCTAGTGTTTTCAGATAAGACCCTCGCCAAGGAAACACAGTATAGTTTGTGAGTTCACAGTGGAAAGGAAGACTCCATAATTCTGAGCCATGAACCGTAATGGTATGACATGCACGTCTCTCTCTCTCTCTCTCTCTCTCTCTCTCTCTCTCTCTCTCTCTCTCTCTCTCTCTCTCTCTCTCTCTCTCTCTCTCTCTCTCTCTCTCTCTCTCTCTCTCTCTCTCTCTCTCTCTCTCTCAATGGACATCACCACAGGGGCGCAAATCCGAGACGACTCACATGAGGAGCTATCCATTACTCACCAGACGGATCATGGATGAGAACACAACAAGAACTTTGATCACATTCGACGAAAGAAAAAGAGAAGTATATGAAGCCACAGACACCAGAGAAAAAGACATCTAAATCTGTCATATACATCATAGCTGCTGTAATACAGAATATATATATATATATATATATATATATATATATATATATATATATATATATATATATATATATATATATATATATATATATATATATATATATATATATATATATATATATAATACAATCTATATAGATATATTCCTATGAGCCCATGGGGAAAATGAAACACAATAAGTTCCCAAGTGCACTTTCGTGTAATAATCATATCATCAGGGGAGACACAAGAGAGAAATATAACAGTCAGTTGATACAAAACGAAGAGACGTAGGTAGGACGCCATTTGGTAAACATGGGATTGTCCAAGACAGACAACGAGCGTATCATAAACTTCTTATGTGGACAAGAAGGTGAACTGTTTACAAATTTCATCAACAATAAAGTCATTCAATTTGTATAGACCTTCACTGATATTAAGATTTACCAAATGGCGTAGTAGACCAAGGCGCCAACCAACAGTGGCTCGTACCTCCACAAGGTCATACCAAGTGCGCCACAGTGTTCATGCGAGGCCGGGTGGCTGGACAGCGAGTCTCCAGTCTTCCACAGGCGCCGGTGTATGACACACAGGTGAGAAGCGTAGCAGCTCTACCCACGGCAACCATGCGCGCGCGCGTGTGTGTGTGTGTGTGTGTGTGTGTGTGTGTGTGTGGGTAGATAGATATCAATCCTCAAATTTTTTTTATATATATATGTTTTTGCTCCTTAGTTGGCTTAGATCTACTTGAATTAAGGAAATATGACCTCAGAAACGTGTGTGGAATACTTGAAGGTGTTCATTGTTTTTCTTCGTTCCACTGGGTGGTTGGTGATGACACCTGTCAGTTGATGGTTTCAGGGCTGAAAATAACCCCTTAATCAACCAGCTCTTTCCATGGGTCGTTGACGTAGATTCCTTGAACAGCCACACACACACACACACACGCGCGCGCGGGTTTTGGCTTAAAGAGCCTTTCTTGTGTCCTGGATTGTTGTCGTCAGGAAAACTAGAGACAAACCATTAGCTTGTTTCGAGTACGCGAGGCAAGTCATGACTCACTCTATTGATGTATTACTCAACGACCGAACTCACTTCAGTGTCACGAAGAACGCTAGACATTCATAGTATCTCAATCTAGCGTCTTACTATCTCAATCTAGCGTCTTACTATCTCAATCTAGCGTCTTACTATCTCAATCTAGCGTCTTACTATCTTAATCTAGCGTCTTACTATCTTAATCTAGCGTCTTACTATCTTAATCTATCGTCTTACTATTAATCTAGCGTCTTACTATCTAATCTAGCGTCTTACTATCTTAATCAAGCGTCTTACTATCTTAATCTAGCGTCTTACAATCTTAATCTAGCGTCTTACTATGTTCTTTGGGGGATGGTGGTGGGGACCACTGTGTTTGTTTAGCGTCTGATGAGATCTGTCCTCTCGACAGAGCCCACGAGATGATGATGAAGATGATGATGATGATGATGAAGATGATGATGAAGATGATGAAGATGACGGCCAAGACGAATGCACTGCTGCTTGTGTTGGTGGTGGTGGCGGCCATGGTGACGCTAGTGGAAGGTGAGTTTCGTGTCTGGGGGAAGAAGAAAGGAGGAGGAGGAGGAGGAGGAAGTGGTGTGGTTAGGGCGGGTGTGTGTGACCTAAGTGGTAATTTCAAGACAGCGTGAACGATCTCAAGGGGTCAATTCACGCGTTGACGTCCCCTTACTGTATATATCCCCCTCCCCCTTTTCTTTAATGACTGCCATTATCACTGTCCATTTTTGTTTTCATTCATCAGGGGACGGGCAAGAGTGTTTTGAGAGAGAGGGAGTTTGTATCCCGTCAAAGTCTTGTGTGGGCACAGTGGTTCAGTCTGACTGCTCCTCTCCTCTGGCATGCTGCATTGGGTTGGTGTCATGAAGAGAATAGCCCATCCTACCTTCCCTACGACTTCTGTAGATACTGATTATACCACAACAAGAACAACGAGAAAATTACTACTACTACTACTACTACTACTACTACTACTACTACTACTACTACTACTACTACTACTACTACTACTACTACTACTACTACTACTACTGCTGCTGCTGCTGCTACTGCTACTGCTACTGCTACTGCTGCTACTGCTATTACTACTACTACTACAGTAGGAAATGGAGGAAGGAAGACGTAGTAAAGGCTCATAAAGCTAAGCCATTCTAAACGTGATTGATTCTCAAGTTTTGTATAATGTCAAGTGGAAATCCATGCTTTGTGGGGGAAGGAGGAGGTCTTTCCCTGTCTATCTCCAGTAACTGTAATGAAAGCTTATTCATGAAACTTAAGAAATCCATGATCTGTTTTTTACTAAATTCCTTTCTATCCATCTATATATCTATTTATTTTATTTATTTATTTTGCTTTGTCGCTGTCTCCCGCGTTAGCGAGGTAGCGCAAGGAAACAGACGAAAGAATGGCCCAACCCACCCACATACACATGTATATACATACACGTCCACACACGCAAATATACACACATATATACATACCTATACATCTCAATGTATACATATATATACACACACACAGACATATACATATATACACATGTACATAATTCATACTGTGTGTGTGTGTGTCTGTCTGTATGTCTGTCTGTCAGCGTGCGTCTTCCTCACAGACGCTTGAGAGAAAGCGACCCACAGACCACCTTTAACAAAGGAACTAGTTTCGTGTCCTTGGTCCTCGGGCAGCGGCGTTGCCTCACAGGGAGGGTCCTCCGCCACCACTGCAATCTTTTCCTAGTGTGGCTGGTGGGCCGTGAGCCACAACAGGAACAGGGGGTCTGACGTCAAGACCTCGCGAATGTAAACCAGTCATCATCGTTATCTAGTATTTGTCTGTCTGTCTCTCTCTCTCTCTCTCTCTCTCTCTCTCTCTCTCTCTCTCTCTCTCTCTCTCTCTCTCTCTCTCTCTCTCTCTCTCTCTCTCTCTCTCTCTCTCTCTCTCTCTCTCTCTCTGTGAATACATCAGCACCAACTTTTTCTTTCGATTTTTCTGTTGTCTTATAAGGCAACAGAGAAACGCATTAGGACCTCACGACTAGGAAAAGATGTGAATGGGGTAACGTTTATAGAGTATCAGTCTGTAAATGTTTATATATATATATCAGTTTATATGAATGCAGTTCCAGTGCAGTGCGGTATATATATATATACATCGTTGAATGTTGAGTTCAGAGTGATCTTATCGTCGATGAGGCGTTACCTAACGTACTGTAAGTAATCAACGAACAGACAACTGCTTGTTACCTATCCTGGATGTATATATATAAAGCGCAGCGGGACGATATTTACTTTCCACTCTTCAGCCACACGCCTCTCCGCGCACACTAAACGGTAGAAGCTCATGCTACTCTGAGTATATATATATATATATATATATATATATATATATATATATATATATATATATATATATATATATATATATATATATATACACATATGACCTTGGCTATAGCGTTTCGTTACGGTGTATTCTTCCATTGAATATAGATATGTTCCTTTTTTCCACATAGGTTGAGACACAATGAAGAACAGGTCTGCATTACTGTTGCTCTTGGCGATGCTCTTGGTGGCAGCGACCTTCGTGCATGGTGAGTGAACCTTAGAGTGTAGTATCTGACCTTTTCCAAATGGTCGCTGACCTTTAGCGTGTGTGTGAGAGAGTAACTTTCCGTCCAGGTGATTGTCCCTGTGCCGTTGTATGTGACCTCAGTGCACTTAGAGTTCCCTACTAAGAACTTTTTTTTTTTTTTTTGCATGACGTAAATTGGGAGAATCGAGTTACCCTTCGTGTGAGGTACAGGAAGGACCAGTGACCTTAGATATGACGGTGAGTGACGCTTTACATGAGTTACGTCGATGCAGGTGGAAGGACATGAGTTAACTTTGATGATAACTGTGATGTAAAGGCACCAAAGTGTATACCAAACTTGAATTCAGTACTTGGTAAGTGACCAACGTACAATATGAGTGAGCAGAGTGAATGGTGAGTGACTTGATTATATAATGACCTTATGTCGGCCTCAGTGAAGTTTAGTGACCTTAGTATCTGGTAATTGCTGACCTTGGTTTTGCAGTGACCTTAAAAGTTTCGTAAATAGTGCAAAAGGGGAACTTGATAAGGCCATTACGAACTTGAGTATTGGGTGAGTGACTTAGTTAAATGGTGGCTTCTTCTCATGATATGGTACTGAGTTTACATATGAAATGGCCTTGGAGTTTACCGAATTTAAACCAATGGTAAATCTACCTAGCAAGGTCAATTAGGTCATTCAACCTATGGTGCGTGTAAGACTCCTCCTCCACACGGTTTAAGCGTCAGTTCATCTCAAATGAGAGGATCAGACGACATTTTTTTTTATCTTTTAAAAGGTCCATCCTAATTAGTTCTACTCTCTCTCTCTCTCTCTCTCTCTCTCTCTCTCTCTCTCTCTCTCTCTCTCTCTCTCTCTCTCTCTCTCTCTCTCTCTCTCTCTCTCTCTCTCTCTAGCCCCGCAAGACTTTACAACTCTCACATCGTGACTGCGTGAGAGGATCGACCGATGCCCTGTGTATGAGGACGACATCCTACCTCATATCTCTATTTCTTTTTTTCCCTCCCTCTCCCAGGCAAGGCGGTCCTCATCGGCTGGCAGGCTTGCTGGGACGAAGGAGGTGAGTGTGAGAAGATGTCTATATACGACGCCTTTATCTACGTTACCCCTAACAATGTCTGTAGTCCAGGGTATGTGTGCTGCCTTCGAGACCATAACTAGTGAGGGTGAAGTCTGCTAGGATCACCATTTCTCGTTTTCCTTCATCTGCTCTGGATTTAGATTATAAGATAATGTGAATTTTATGATTATATATATATATATATATATATATATATATATATATATATATATATATATATATATATATATATATATATATATATATATATATATATATATATATATATATATATATATATATATATATATATATATATATATATATATATATATATCTTTTTTTTCTTTTTTTTCTAAGACTTTGTTTTTGTTTATTAAATAAACTTGTTAAGGACATTTGTTGACGTAGTTTCATTGACTGTCCCCCTAAAGGATATGTACATATCCTGACTCAGTGGAAGTTCATTGAAGTCCATCTTCGTCTACAATAACATCACTGAAGTGAGTATGGTTATCTGAGGAATTAGGGATCAGGTATCTGTTTCTGACACTCTTATTACCATAAACTCGAACGTAACATCAAAACTTGAGACATTTTCCATACAGGGACTTGGATGCTTCGGAATACAGCGGGCACGTCATCAGATGCGTTTTATTTAATGGGGATTTCAAGGGAGTTTTAGACAAAGGCGAACTGTAGGAGTTTCGACTTTATTCTGTGTGCATGCATTTTGAAAGGAACACTTCAGAAAACTGTTCATTAAAAGAGCCCAGTTCTGTTTGTCTTATATATATATATATATATATATATATATATATATATATATATATATATATATATATATATATATATATATATATATATATATATATATATATATGTATGTATGTATTTAAACAAGGCCTGTGATGGAGCAGCTAGCACCTTAACTTTATGACTGAGGACAATCAAGAATGCACAAGTCTGAAGCCAATGGAGGTCTGTAGACAGTAGAATCGTGAAGATAACAGAAAAAGTCTGAAGTGGTCAAGTGATCATTTCATCTGAAGTTGGCAGCATCTAGACGCTCTCCCTCGCCCATCGTCATTACTGGCAGCAGAGGTGACCCGCGGGGCAAGATTCCGCTGGGCAGCACAACCCCTTTGCAGTCTTGCCAAGGGACACAGATACCATCAGGACACACCTCGCCTGACCGGCCTAGATAAAGAGAGACGAACTTTTCAGGTGGTCGGAGAAATAAAGATTGGGTGGGGTTGTGTTGAGGTGAGGTGGGAGGAGGGAACGTGCTGAGAGAGAGAGAGAGAGAGAGAGAGAGAGAGAGAGAGAGAGAGAGAGAGAGAGAGAGAGAGAGAGAGAGAGAGAGAGAGAGAGAGAGAGAGAGAGAGAGAAAGAGAGAGAGAGAAGAAAACGAGGTAAGGATAGCTGATATTCAAAATGCACTTGATCATCTATATTCTGGAGTCTCCACGTGATGAAATATACATATATACGAAGGGCTTCTTTTATATGGTGACCTTATATATATATATATGATGACCCTATATGAAGGTCAATGTATGCTAGATATATGATACTAAAACACCAGCAGACTTAAGTTGATGTGCTATTGAGTAAATCCACTCACTTACCAGATATTAAGGTCACCATTACTAAGGTCACCAGGTAGGTATTAAGGTCATCTTCCTGTATATTCATGGCGTGCTAAAGGCACTTGCTATGTCATAAGCTAGCTATAGTTCTGTGTCCAGGTCTTCATGTTTAGGAGCGTCGTCAACTCGGACCTACATCTGTAAAGGTCAGCGAAGCGGTAAGACATCTTGCAGTAAGGTCATCTACCATACACCGTCAAGTTCAAAGGTCATCATTCACTAAGGTTATTCAGAGTAAACTAAGGTCATCATTCACTGAGGTCATTCAGAGTAAACTGAGGTCATCATTCACTCAGGTCATTCAGAGTAAACTGAGGTCATCATTCACTCAGGTCATTCAGAGTAAACTGAGGTCATCATTCACTGAGGTCATTCAGAGTAAACTAAGGTCATCATTCACTCAGGTCATTCAGAGTAAACTAAGGTCATCATTCACTCAGGTCATTCAGAGTAAACTGAGGTCATCAATCACTAAGGTCACGTCTCATGTAGTACAAGATCACTCCACTGGCGTTCAAAATGCTAAACACACCAAGGTCACTACACGCTAAGGTCACGCTCAAGATGTAATAGCGGACGCATGCGATGCACTAAGTTCACTCACCTTCCACTAAGGTCACCCCAAGCACCAGCATCGTCATCATCACCAGCAGCAGAAAAGTCTTGACCTTCATTGGCGCACAATCTGTTGAAACCCTAAGTTCATTAACTACCTCAAGAACCCTGAAGTTCTCGAGGGATCTGGTTCTTGATAACTGGTTTCTAGCAACAGATTGAAAACCTGGCGTGTCTCACAGTCGCTCTCTAACAGGAGGGATACACCTGCAATTAGCATCTAGCAAGAGAACATGTGTGGGGTTTGAACAAGCTTAAAAAAGGATTTAAGATGAGAAAATCCTTTCTATTTTTCCCTTCCACTTTTTCTGGGCACACACTCACACATACACACACACACATACGTATATGTATGGACGGATAGTTCAACGTAGGCGAAACGACATTTAGCAACTCAAATGCCTTATAATGATCACTGTAATCAATACACTCCGATCCTTGAGATTCTAACCTTTGTAAGTCGGTGGAGATAATTTTGAATTCATCTCTCGTTGTCCCTCTCTGCTTGACGCTGGTTAAGCGCGACTAAGACAGGTTCTTAATACCTAACTCGAAGGCAAGTCTCGCTGCTCCCCACACCAGACACCACCAGAAGAAGCAGCTCGATGCCCGCTGGGTAAATATACTTCAGTAATCTGTAATCACTTTACCGCCACTTTAGCGACTGAATTAGTCTTATTTCTATGATCTTATTTCATTAGACGGATGATTAGAACGTCCCTTCTTCGAGTGTAGCTTATTAAGCCATGATAACGAACTGGTAACTAGAAGGTGCATTTCTAAGAACACACACCCCGGTATCTTTTTTTTTTTTTTCTCACGCCACCGGAGACAATAATTCTGGGAACATCAGACTCAGGTGGTCGAAGGTTGAGACATCATCCTCGCCCTCAGTATTCCGTAGACCATCTCCTCATTACCAAGACCACTCATAGTTTACCTACATGCCGTAGACCATCTCCTCATTACCAAGACCACTCACAGTTTACCTACATGCTGTAGACCATCTCCTCATTACCAAGACCACTCACAGTTTACCTCCTTCATCACCATGTCCATAGACGGATTATACTACCGTAGTGACGTTTCAGATTTCAGCGGGTTAACACGAACTCACTGTAAAACCACAGACGTAGATAACAGATACTCCTGCCCAATTGAAGGTCGTGAAGTTCAGCAGGATCGTGTGAACTACGTTGGCATGACTACTGCATCGCTCAGCACAAATAGATAACCGTTGCATACGCGACGATGACCCCCCAGCCAGAGGAAGTGTAGAACTCCCCCACCCAGGCCGTCCGACGTAAACTGGTCATTACAGATGTGAAGGAAACCTCTGCTCGGGGGATCGGCAATGCAAGTTCAGCAGGAATCAGTGGATGTTCGTTTGAGTGTCGGAGGTGAGGGCTGGCTGGGATGCGATGCTCCCTCCGTGGCGTCTCGGCGAAAGTCGAGGTCCGCCGTTATCACGAGAGGAGGAGGAGGAAGACGTTCCCACAACAGATCCAACGAGAGAGAGAGGGAGAGAGAGAGAGAGAGAGAGAGAGAGAGAGAGAGAGAGAGAGAGAGAGAGAGAGAGAGAGAGAGAGAGAGAGAGAGAGAGAGAGAGAGAGAGAGAGTAGAGTTTGTACGAAGGAACGTATGAGGAAACAAGTGAACGTACGTGCTAAGGGTGGGCTGGGGTTGGGGGCGGTGGGCGACTGATGTAAACAGACACTGATGGTGAGATTCACTTCGGCTTCTCCTGCTTTAAGCTGTGTCCTCTTCTTACCCCCCCCCCTCTCTCTCTCTCTCTCTCTCTCTCTCTCTCTCTCTCTCTCTCTTGCACTCTCATCATGACCTTTTTAGCCTCCAGATGTGTGGCCTTCCCTTAACCTCCCCTTCATTTCTACCGCCTCACCAAACCCTTTTCCTCCCCACTTATCTTCCCTCCTTCCCTCCCTTTCCGTACCTCAAGTTTTACCTGCCCTCAACCGCATCTTCCTACCCTTCTGTACATACACACTCATCCTCCCTTGATGGATCTTGGTGTGTGTGTGTGTGGCTTTACACCTCCTGCACTTCTGCCTCTCCTCCTGCATTTGTGACCCACCTCCTACACTTGTCCCTTACCTCCTACACTCGTCCCCCGCCACGTACAATTGTCCCCATTTCTCCTACATTCGTCCTCCACCACCTACACTCGTCCTACACCTCCTACACTCGTCCCTCACCTCTTACACTCGCACCTCATCTTCGTAACGCGTCCCTCACCTCTTACACTCGCACCTCATCTTCGTACCTCGTCCCTCACCTCCAACACTTGTTCCTCACCGTCTACAGCCTCCGCGCCTCTCGACACAGTTCCCACTCCGAGCCACGGGCGACGTGTGCACATACCCCCTCGTAATTCCCTCAGTTTTCACTCGCCAGCAATCCTTCTCCGCCTCCCAGGAATCCGACGAACTCGTGGCGACGGACATCACCTGAAGCTCTCGTGGATCCTGTGATCCTTTCCCGCCACAAAGCTGGCCTGGGGCAGATCTGCATAAGGGATCAGGGCTCCTTGGAAAGGGCTGTAGGGAAGTGAGAACCAGAATTAGGAGGGTTATGATAAGGGTTCGAGCGCTCTAGGAGGTCGATGAATACACCCCTAGCTCTCTAAGGAGGTGCATAGGAGGCGGACTTAGCAGCGTATGAGATCTATAAAAAAAAAAAAAAAGTAAAGAGGAGGATTGAAGACTTTAGGACGTCTGTGAAAAGTCTATTAAAAGAGGATCGAAGTGAAACAGGCAGAACAGATGACGACCTCTGAATGAAGCGAAACTCTCTTGAGAGGAGAGGAATATGGAAAATCAATATTGAAATCAACTTTAGATTATTTATCGCTTTCATTTTTTTTAGAAAAGCTCTACGTGCTAAGTTTGGTGATGGTTCGAAATTCTTGAATATCGAAATTTTACTCCAGTGGTTTTAAGTCTTCTGTTCTTTAGCAATTCAAACCAACGAAGCTACAACGAAATGACTCATTTTTCTTTCATTAGTGTATTCAACCGCAAAGAACTATCACTAATTACTGTGAAATAGATATGTTTTTAAACGAAAACATTGTTATTTGTCACCGCATCACTCAAGCCAAGAAAAATCCAATACAATTGAACAAAAAGATAATAACGGTAATCTTAGTCGACCACAAAGAGGAAAAGAATCCTAATAATGTTCATTTGGCAGCCTATGGTGCGACCAAGACCTGGAGGCTATCCTGGGAATGCAAAAACCTGGTCGTGTTAATCCTAGGAAATCAAAGCTTGTTAGTCGTAATCCTAGGAAACCAAGACTTATTAGTCGTAATCCTAGAACTCCAGATCTTGTTAGTCGTATTTCTGGGACACCAAGACGTCACTGTTGGTCATCCTGGAAAACGATATCCTGGTGGAGGTGATCCTGGGAAAAGCACAAAAGCATTAGGGTCTGAATCTTTCATAGGCGTTATGATCTTCAAGCTCCCAAGTCGCGGGGATACACAAACGAACACAGACACACAGACATACAAA
This sequence comes from Panulirus ornatus, assembly GCF_036320965.1. Lineage (NCBI taxonomy): Eukaryota > Metazoa > Arthropoda > Malacostraca > Decapoda > Palinuridae > Panulirus > Panulirus ornatus. Next base: position 18,827,812 of record NC_092289.1, on the reverse strand, counting down.
CAATTAGACAAACATAAAAGCAATTAGACAAACATACAAGCAATTAGACAAACAGACAAGCAGTTAGACCAACTGACAAGCAGTTAAACAAAGACACAAGAAGTTACACAAACAAATAGGAGAAATACAAACACAAACAAAAAATATATCTCACCTTCTAGAATAAATTCAATACTGCAAGAAGAAGAAAAAAAAATTATTTCACTGACATACGAGAAGTTCGCGTGGATTCCCAGCCAACGACCCAACTCTGGAGGACCATAAAGATTACGCTGGATTTGCATATCATCAACACATTTATACCTACGGTTGTGGAGGCTCTAACCCCTTGATGGGGGTGTGTCCCTGGGCTGCAATGACGTGACCGTTGACCTAACCCTTATGGGGATTTTAGGTCGTCACACGCCAGGGTCGTTGTGACGTGCTCATGGGATACCTAAGGGTCGTCTTGACGTGCTCATGGGATACCTAAGGGTCGTCTTGACGTGCTCATGGGATACCTAAGGGTCGTCTTGACGTGCTCAAGGGATACCTAAGGGTCGTCTTGACGTGCTCATGGGATACACCCAAGGGTCGTCTTGACGTGCTCAAGGGATACCTAAGGGTCGTCGTCACGTGCTCAAGGGACACACCCAAGGGTCGTCGTGACGTACGCAAGGTTGGGAGAGGTAGTGAGAGTGGCAGTCTTGGTGTGGCCATTGTCTCGGGTTTGTGAGGATGCGGAGTGAGAGTGGTGACTCTCTCTCTCTCTCTCTCTCTCTCTCTCTCTCTCTCTCTCTCTCTCTCTCTCTCTCTCTCTCTCTCTCTCTCTCTCTCTCTCTCTCTCTCTCTCTCTCTCTCTCTCTCTCTCTCTCTCTCTCTCTGATGGCCAAGATGGAGCCCTAAACATCTGACGTCCCGAAGGAATGTCCTTCTGTTTCTCTGGCCGTTCCCCCCCCCTCACGCCCTACCCTCTTTCCCACCACTGGGAATAAAAATTTCCCTCCACTGGGAATAGATATCCCTTCCAACCCTCCCCCCTTCCCTTCTCCCTTTAACTCCCTCGCTGTTATTCTTCCTTTACCCCTCACCGTTCCTTAGCGCCCCTATCACTCCCCAACCATTCACCCTCATCCTTCCTCCCCTTCCACTGAAAGAAAATGACCATCTATCACTCTAACTACTATTGTTATGATACTTTCAAATACCTTCCCCTTTCCCATACACTCGTCCCTCCTTTCCTATCCTTTCCTTCTATGCTACTGGCTCCTCCCCCTCCCACCCTTTCCACCTATCCCCATCCCGCGTCATCCTGTCGTCTGTTCCGATCTACAGAGTCCTCCTCTCTACCCCCCCCCCCCCCTGTTCCATCCACCTTATTCCATCTTTTCCTTCCAGAGTTCCCATTCTCTTTCCTACGTCTTTCTGGTTGTGGGGGGGCACCAGCCTTGCTGAGCTAAGCTAATCCGTATCAGTCTAGCTGAGCTAAGCTGATCCATATCAGTCTAGCTGAGCCTGGTTAATCCACGTCAACCACCTGTCAGCTATGGGGGATATGTTCACTCTTGTATGATGTAACACTCTCTCTCTCTCTCTCTCTCTCTCTCTCTCTCTCTCTCTCTCTCTCTCTCTCTCTCTCTCTCTCTCTCTCTCTCTCTCTCTCTCTCTCTCTCTCACACACACACACACACACACATACAGAAGCCTACGTCATTTTCTATCTGAATTCTTTTCCATCTTAACGCATATGAAGATAAATGACCAGAAGGAGGAGAAGGGGATAGAAATATAGAAAAAGACTAATATGCGTCTAATATGGTGAAAGTCTGACTAAACCTATGATAAACATGATGTGCTGTAGGGAAAACGGACTTACACTTATCATTTCGCTTTCATAACATTGATCTGATGCTTTGATTTGCAGATGAGGCAGTTTTGGTGGTCGAAAAAAAAAGAGAGAATGTAGAATCAACTGGAAAGAACTCGCCATGCAAAATGACAACTTGAATTAGTAATTTAAGGAAGATAACCCGCCACAAAGGAGAACACGGAGGCTACATAAAGTGACCAACCCTACCCCCATTTTTTCTTTTAAAGAAAACCATATGAGTCAACTGGTCTTCTTCAAGTCCCTCAAGAGTGAGGAAGATGGAAGGCCACGGAGGAGACCCCGAGCTGCCAGGAGCCACTGTGGAATACTTGATGGATGTAGGGTGACCCGCGCCTTCCTGTAAGACCGTACGTTTCCAGTACACGAGAAAGAGAGAGAGAGAGAGAGAGAGAGAGAGAGAGAGAGAGAGAGAGAGAGAGAGAGAGAGAGAGAGAGAGAGGAGTACGTCCCCAGCTCTAGGAATATCCCAGATGCTATCAGGGCTACGTGCCCACCTCCAGGGATATCCCAGATGCTGTGGGGCAGCCCACAGCGTAGCGTCTCACTCAAAAAGGTTTGGGTTATGACCTGTTCACGTATTGAGGCCTAAGTCAAACAGATATACGAGACTGAATTCAGATGGTATCACATGAGTTTACATGAGAAGGACAGACAACAGGAAGCCAGACCGGCACACCACTGGGTTGTATGATACAAAAAAAAATCTAACGACAAGAAAATGCCAGAAGAATGATCCCTCTTTTTTTGTGGTCGTCGCTTTTATCCATGATTTTGAGGACTACAAAAGCCATCAGGTGAGTTCCATGACTTGATCTTTCCCGGCGTTCCAGGATTGACAGAGCTCATGTCACATACTAGCTGGTTTCGTAGAATTTCCATTCCAGGAGATTTCCATGGAGTTCCAGGAAGCGCACAGGATGTAATCCAGTCTGATAATCTTCCAGGATCTTCTTAAGTCTCACAGAACCCAAGGCGGTCGTCATTCACATCAGTATGCAGAGGTAGAGGAATGGCTGGAAAGGCTGGAATGTTAAAGCAATGGAGATACTGATGTCTTGCGCTCGACTGGAAAAAGACTGGAAAGAGTTGGATGCGGAGGTATTTCATGTTGTGGTGAACGTCTTTTTTTTTTTTCATACTTTTTGAGACATTTTGCACTTGTCATCCATCATCGTAACCCACTTTTGTTTCCTCGATTCTTGTAAGGAAAAAAATATATCCTTTTCTATTTGGTTGTCACTTTTTTTCTCTCTTATGAATGGCGCTGTTACTACTGTGCTTCATTTAAATCATTTATCATGACGATTGCTATATTATATTGCTGAGTCCATCATTGCATATGAGTGAGTGTATCTATCTATATATCTACATATATATATACATATATATATATATATATATATATATATATATATATATATATATATATATATATATATATATATATATATATATTTATATATATACATTGTCATGTACTCTCCTAAGATCTTGTTTAAGGGTATTGGATCACTAACAATCGAATAGTCGTTTCCCTGTTAGGGTCGATCATAGCCTTGCAGTTAGCGTTCCCAACTACCAAGCAAATGGTACGGGGCTCGAATCTTTGCATATATGTATATATATATTATCATGTACTCTCCTAACATCTTGTTTAAATTTAAAATCTTGTATCATTTTGTCGTCCATACTACGCACTACTGCCTCCCTGCCACGTTGCAACTAGCTCGTTCTGCGTTCATTCAAGTCCTTGTTGCTTCGTCTCACTTTGACTGAGACAAGCCGGGCTTCATACCCCCTCCTTATATATCAGTGCCGATGCCTTCCACGGCAGTCTCAACCCAGACGGCATCCTGAGGTGTAGTGGCTCTTCCCCGAGGTGTGCTGGTGTGGTAGGGGAGCGTAACGATTTTTTTATGTAAGTTAAGCTGCCTTTGTGGTTAAATGCACTTATGGTTGTATTAACATAGTTTTATGTTGTGTGCTGGGAAATAGCTTTTTCATTTGATTTGTGGTTAATTAGTTATTATACTTGCTGTTACTTCTATGTTTGATTAATGATACTGATCATTATCAACCTGGGCTCATTCTACACCTGTAATTTTTCACAATCATTTATGACGGGTCTTCTACTCGCACTATAACCTAGACTACAGTGCTCTATATCGACCATCACCTTCATTACTGTGAGAGCTAGAGTCGTTATAACGTGTATATATATATATATATATATATATATATATATATATATATATATATATTGAGAAACTGGCATATGATAGAGTTGATAGAGATGCTCTGTGGAAGGTATTAAGAATATATGGTGTGGGAGGCAAGTTGTTAGAAGCAGTGAAAAGTTTTTATCGAGGATGTAAGGCATGTGTACGTGTAGGAAGAGAGGAAAGTGATTGGTTCTCAGTGAATGTAGGTTTGCGGCAGGGGTGTGTGATGTCTCCATGGTTGTTTAATTTGTTTATGGATGGGGTTGTTAGGGAGGTAAATGCAAGAGTCCTGGAAAGAGGGGCAAGTATGAAGTCTGTTGGGGATGAGAGAGCTTGGGAAGTGAGTCAGTTGTTGTTCGCTGATGATACAGCGCTGGTGGCTGATTCATGTGAGAAACTGCAGAAGCTGGTGACTGAGTTTGGTAAAGTGTGTGGAAGAAGAAAGTTAAGAGTAAATGTGAATAAGAGCAAGGTTATTAGGTACAGTAGGGTTGAGGGTCAAGTCAATTGGGAGGTGAGTTTGAATGGAGAAAAACTGGAGGAAGTGAAGTGTTTTAGATATCTGGGAGTGGATCTGTCAGCGGATGGAACCATGGAAGCGGAAGTGGATCATAGGGTGGGGGAGGGGGGCGAAAATTTTGGGAGCCTTGAAAAATGTGTGGAAGTCGAGAACATTATCTCGGAAAGCAAAAATGGGTATGTTTGAAGGAATAGTGGTTCCAACAATGTTGTATGGTTGCGAGGCGTGGGCTATGGATAGAGTTGTGCGCAGGAGGATGGATGTGCTGGAAATGAGATGTTTGAGGACAATGTGTGGTGTGAGGTGGTTTGATCGAGTAAGTAACGTAAGGGTAAGAGAGATGTGTGGAAATAAAAAGAGCGTGGTTGAGAGAGCAGAAGAGGGTGTTTTGAAATGGTTTGGGCACATGGAGAGAATGAGTGAGGAAAGATTGACCAAGAGGATATATGTGTCGGAGGTGGAGGGAACGAGGAGAAGAGGGAGACCAAATTGGAGGTGGAAAGATGGAGTGAAAAAGATTTTGTGTGATCGGGGCCTGAACATGCAGGAGGGTGAAAGGAGGGCAAGGAATAGAGTGAATTGGAGCGATGTGGTATACAGGGGTTGACGTGCTGTCAGTGGATTGAATCAAGGCATGTGAAGCGTCTGGGGTAAACCATGGAAAGCTGTGTAGGTATGTATATTTGCGTGTGTGGACGTGTGTATGTACGTGTGTATGGGGGTTGGGCCATTTCTTTCGTCTGTTTCCTCGCGCTACCTCGCAAACGCGGGAGACAGCGACAAAGTATAAAAAAAAAAAAAAAAAAAAAAAAAAAAAAATTGAGAAACTGACATCCGTTGAAACTTTTTCAAAACTTACGGTACTTTCGCACTTACAAGGTCTAAATTTGTCCTAATTCTTTCAAAAACGTTGACTTGAAAGTCATAGAAAATTACCATAGGTCGTAACAAAGTTATGAGGGGAAAATATCCTCTTTTTTTCCTCTTTTTTTTTCTCCTCAGGTAAAAGTTTCTCAAAGTTATAATCTACTTGCGCTATCAGAAGTCTTTAGGTGCGAACTTTTACTATATTCTTCCATCATTTTAGCATAATGGAGTCTGACGAAGGGAGCTGGAGATATGCCCCTCTGTGTCTGACCTGTCTTAGCGTTAGTTATAGTTGGTTTAAGACTCAGAGTCGTAATCAACTTTCCAGCATCTATATCTTTTTCTCCGTTTTTGCTGTATCTGTAGAAATATACGAGTAATTCTGGGAACTATATTTCGTCTCCATATGATCTAGAGCCAAGAGCTCTCCGGAAGAAAGACCCAAGGAGGTTATGAGCTGAGTTATAGAGCTCCCATAGTTATAAGTTTATTTTCTTCAGTGTGTAATTCATCGTCATCCATTCCACTTGATGACATGTATATTATTTTCAATATAACTCTTAGAGTTATGCTCATTATTTCTCAGGACAAGATTCTTCTATGAAAATGTCTGTAGTTATGTCTGTGTTTTTAAGAGCACTAGGGATATGTGCTCCCATAGGCCTGGTAGACGACTGCAGTCTTATAAAACATATCTTTAGGTAGTTACATTTCCCCGATTGGTTTGTGAACAAAGCTTACTGGAAAGCACTGAGACATTGTATGTTTCTTGTTACAAAAATGTGACAAATAAGGATCTCTAAATGTTTTGTATTGCCCTATTATCCCAACTTAGCTAATCTATGTTCTAAAACCAGTGCTTGTAATTTTGGTTTCCAGTGCAATAACACCATCAGTAAGACCTTACTAAATAGTAGGCCAAATCATGCAACAGTTGGGAGTGTTTACGCCACCAGATTCAAGGCATGTAAAGATATTCATACAGGCCATACAGGAAAAACTGTAACGAAGAAGTGTTATTGGCACCGTCATTCAGTAGGCAGGGATGACCACAAAAATGCGATCGCTAAACATTGTCATGAAAATGATCACCCCAGAGATCTTGAAAATCCCGTTATTTATATTTGTGATGAAAATGATCACCCCAGAGATCTTGAAAATCCCGTTATTTTATACCCCTCTACTGATTATGACACACGCAACGTTAGGAAACGCTGAGGAGAGCGAGTGTTAAGGAGAATTCAAAGACTCTGTAGAGAGCTGGAATGAGAGTAATGGAGGAATGGTCTGAAGGTTTATGACGGTGTTATAGAACCTACTGTATTTGTTCCCCCTTTCCCTTCAGACTCTCTATATTTTCGATATCCAAAGGATCGTATTTCATCCTGTACCAAAAGGATCTGAGATGGGATTCGAACTTCTCCTTTTAAGACATAGTCTCTCATGGAATCATTGTCTCCGTTAGGAGCAAGGAGAGACTTGATATTATCTAATGCTTCTTCTTCCATATTCCAGTCTTCGTAAGGCATTCAACTCTCTTCAAGAGGAGTTGAACCGATCACTTATCTGGTGCCCAAATACTTCAAAAAAAAAAAAAAAAAAGACGATACGGTCTTGGGAGACAATTTTCTGGTACGGGCAAATTGCATGATGTTCTGTTTCTGTTCATGAAAACTTCCTGGAAGAGCCAGATCGAAGAATCAGAGTGGGATTGATGAGCTCTCTCTCTCTCTCTCTCTCTCTCTCTCTCTGGAACGTGCGTCTTCCTCCGGTCCCGCTCCTTTATCATACCGCCTTCTTCCCTCCTTTCCCCGTTATCAAAGCTCCCTTTCACACCACTTTATTTTATTTTCCAGCTCGTATGAACACTGCCATAACCGCTTAACCCATTAAGACCTTCTCTCCTCACTATGTTCCAGCCAATTGTCTCTTTCCCCTCACCACTCTCAGACCAATCGTCTCTCCCCTCACTATATCCATGCCAATCGTCTCTGCCCCTCTCTCTCTCTCTCTCTCCATTATCACGCATTGTCTCTCCACTCCATCATCATCTGAACATCCATAGCGCACCTCCACACTCTCAGCAGCTTCCCCACATAAACCCCAACACACTTCACACATCTTGCAAACCCAATAGTCTTTTTACGGGGGGATGTCATCGAATCCACTAAAACGCGCGCGCGCGAGCGTGCGAGAGAGAGAGAGAGAGAGAGAGAGAGAGAGAGAGAGAGAGAGAGAGAGAGAGAGAGAGAGAGGGGTGGAGGAAGGGAAGGGGAGGGATAAAAAGCTCAGTCGATCCGCTTTCTGCATCAGCACCTCAGCATAGCCAGTTTGAGAAAGGGAGGAGGACACACAAGCGACATCTCCTGGTTCACACTGAACTCTTCTCTCCTCGCTCACCTCTCCACGCGTTTAGCCACTCTCACCACGACTCCTTGGGCCCATCAGTGTGCCTCCATTCCTCACCCAAGGCAATTATAGACTTTTGTCGTCGCGATAAATAGCGTCATTTTTAATGAACTCTCAGAAAATTGCATTAACATCTAGAGTAAAATTTATCACAACCGTTAATTGTTAAGATTTATTCCCTCCTAAATAGACAAGGATGATCAAATGCTCTGGCTACGGTTAATTAAGAAAACGTTTTGATGATTTCCAGTTATTCATTAATAATAATGATAATAATGATAATAATAATGATAATGATAATAATAATGATAATGATAATAATGATAATGATAATAATCATGATAATGATGATATTAATAATGATAATGATAATAAAAGCCACCATTACCGTTACTATCATCATTGTTATTATCGTTTTCAATATCATTATCATTGCTTTCATTATCAACACATTAACATCATTAATGATACCAGAGTCCTCACTATTACTGTCATTGTCATTATTATACATCATTGTTACTGCCACTGATAATATCACTACATCTGTTATCATCATCATCAATGCTTGTTATGATAATGATATTGACCTGGGTTGAATCATTGTTACCCTTAGCTCTGTTATGTGTGTGTGTGTGTGTGTGTGTGTGTGTGTGTGTGTGTGTAAGACAGACAGTCAAAAAACAAGCAGAAAAAAAAGAGACAGACAGACAGACAGAAGGCAACAGCCAACCTGGCCAATAGAAAGATAGATAAACAGAGAAACACAACTTCACAATACAAAGCCATCCCCTTACCCACCTCCTCCTCAATGGGAGGGTTCATCCAACCTCCTCCTCCTCACACACACACACACACCTCCTCCTCCTCACACACACACACACCTCCTACCCCCTAGCTCCATCCTTTCCCCCTCCTCCGCAAAGAGTCATCCAGGGGTATCCAGCAGCCCACCAAACGACCTCATTTTCAACGCAAAACAGATAAAATACCTCGCCATATTGCATGGAACTTGAGGAAACATAAGCAGAAGGATTTCGACCTTAGAGATATATATATATATACATACGCTCATCTCATTTGCATACAAGATTTACCCCTGTGCGTTGTCATTAGTAACCAGAGGGTGATTCCATTCGTGAATAAATTCGTCATAAATTGTCCAGTTTATCTCAAGTTGCCAGATATTGGATGGCCTCAATGTTGGTGGAATTATGTCTTGAGACAGTGTTAGAGATTCATCATGTAGCGACATCACATATCATTTATAGTAGGTGGATTGGGTGGGTGTGTGTGTGTGTGTGTGTGTGTGTGTGTGGAGTGGGTATGTGTGTGTGTGTGTGTGGAGTGGGTATGTGTGTGTGTGTGTGTGTGTGAGTGGAAATATCCTTTTGTATTCATCTATTTGGACAGTATAGGGAAGGAGTCTTACTTAAACTCGTGGAGCCTATCTCTTGAATATATGATGATAAGCACACACACTACACTCACACACACACACATACACACATACACTACACACACACACACACACACACACACAAAGACAGATATCGACGGGAGCACAACCTCCTCCCCCGTACGCTCTCTCTCTCTCTCTCTCTCTCTCTCTCTCTCTCTCTCTCTCTCTCTCTCTCTCTCTCTCTCTCTCTCTCTCTTTTTCCTTTTTCTAATGCATGGAAATCACCTCCCAAGAAGTGTGATAAGTAGGTTACTTTGGGATCAGGCAAAGCTTTGGTTGAATATAATATCAGATATGCCTTCAGTGTGTCTCATAGTCGTTTGCATAATGTGGGAGTCTCCAGAGTGCTGTGTTGTGGGGGAGAAAGAAAATGGGGGGAGAGGGTGGTGTCACTTGCCGTGTTAAAAGGCCACGTTAACAAAGATTTTTATCATAGCCTCGCTAGGTTCAGCCTGGGATCATAAGGTCAGATGTTAATGTCCTTTCTCTTCGATAGCGTACGCCCCACAGAGCTATACCATAACACTGTTTATCCTTTGGGATGTATAGTGATAGAGAAAGGATTTTTCGACGTATGTTGAATGTTGATGAATCAAATGCCACCGTACGAGAAGACAATGTGAGCTTCAAGCTTTCTTCCTCGCCCACCAGGAACGCTTCAAAATCCAGCTTAATTAAGCTGGTAATGAGATCTCTCAGCGTAACCAGCTTAGAAGGGTATGGCGATACAATCTACGTGTTACTTGAGACGACACGGGCAACTGAATGTCCTAAACGAAGCCACGGGGGGCGAGAAGGATGAACAGCTGTGTTGACTGTGGACAGACTGCCGCGACCAAGGAATCGAACCTGTGTAGATTCGGACCTCCCGTGAGTGCTAACTGATACACCACATACAACCAGGGGCTCACAGAACTACACACATTCAACCCCTCTGTACCATAGCTGGGGGTCAGGCAAGTAGCTGAATCCACACCTCTGTGGAAAGGATCAGTAGTCATCATATTGACGCCCCAGGGTGTGTGTGTGTGTGTGTGTGTGTGTGTGTGTGTGTGTGTGGAGAAGCTTCTTGAACTTCTTGAAAGCTTCCTCGAACCGCACTGTCAATATTGTGTGCAAACTTTTGCTATACATCTCCATCCTTTTCTTACGAACAGTGCAATAAACCGTCAGTTATTAGCGTCATTATTATCATCAGTATAATCATTATCATCATTATCATTACTATTGTTAACCATTTATTACATAGGATTGTAAATGCCTCCCACAAGTCCCTCTCTTTCTTATATCAGACATAAATCTCTCAAAGGGAACATGTGGTGCACACATCCTCTATCAATTCTGAAGCTATATTGTATATCTTTTTTGGTTACTTTTACCATTACGCTTATCTTTAGCAGTAGTAGTAGTAGTAGTAGCAGTAGTAGCAAGTGGTAATGGCGCGCGGAGAGGTTCTGGTTGGGGATATTTCAGCAAGTGAACTATTATTGTATTAAATTGAATTTGTCTGTCTTTCTCCCACCCCTTGTTAAAACCTCGATATTTCCCACAATGCTTCCCTCCGTCACTTCTTTACCTTCCTCCTTCTCCTCCTTCTCCTCCTCCTCCTCCTTCTTCTCCACCTCCTCCTCCTCCTCCTCCTCCTCGCCACAAACATGAAAGAGATATGCCAAAACTCTAGCATCATGGCGAACAGCCTTTTTAATTGGTTCTTCTGCGCTCGAGGGTGGGTGGTGGTGTGGGTGTGGGTGTGGGTGTGGGCGGCGAGCGAGTCTGAGGAAGGGGTTTGAGGGGGTGTGGGGGTTGGGAAAGCCGTAGCCAATAAACTACTTCACCTTTAACGACCCGTCTTGATAAAACTAGTGACATTAATGGCTTTCAGATAAGTCTATGACCGGATGACAAACCATAAAGAAATGAAAGACGTCGTCCACATGAGCCCCTTTAAGACCCGTTCGAGTGTTCGAAGGCCCATAGTAACGTCTTCAGTACAAACGTTTACAAAAAGAAAATGAAAATAAATGAAATAATGATAATGATAAGGAAAACGGGATAATTCTATTTTTTTTTTTTTTTGTGAAGTTGTGGGAGAAAAATGAAGAAATGCCATTGGCTTTCTACATCGTAGTTATCCCCCACATACACACTGATCTTGGGCGCTGCAGAATCTCTTCAAAAAACATGAAAGTCAACATTGTGTGTGTGTGTTATTTTTCCACTGAAAGACTAAAGACGTTCTCTATGGCATTCGTTAGCGAGGAAGAGACAGGCCTCAGAGATGCTGCAGGAGATGAGATAGCTCGAGATAAAAGATAGTGTGTGTGTGTGTGTGTGTGTGTCTGTGTGTGTGTAAAGATATTAAGCATTACATCCAATGTCAAGAGGAGACTGGAGAACACGAGTGTAATACTCTCTCTCTCTCTCTCTCTCTCTCTCTCTCTCTCTCTCTCTCTCTCTCTCTCTCTCTCTCTCAGCTGAGTATGATATCATCTTTTCAAAAGGTTCTACCCCTCTTTTCTTTTTTTTTAATCTTATCAAGACCTTTCATAAAGTTTCGGAACCACTGCTGAATCTGTAATACAATTGTCACACTTAGTTTCTCTTTACAAAGCTCAAGATTTGCATTTCACTTGTCAAAGAGAAAAAGTTTTTCAAAATATTGCCGATATTGAGGCGTGTGCAAGTCAATTGAGGAACGCATCCTTTTGATCAAAATTGTGAGCATCAAAACATAATAATCTCATAATACTTATATGAGTTTCAATTAATCTTCTATACTAAAACTCTCTGGTTCTTATAATTATAAAAATTTGATAAGGCTATCTATCATAAAACAGCGTTGTCTGTTACGAACGCTTGATGTATATTTTCTGCTGCCATATTCACAAAATAACAGTTTTCGCTAAATGGTTCTTACACTCTTTTATTACGATGACGTGCGAGGGGGTTTCTGGAGAGAGCGTAGGGTGCGTTTAGAGAGTGTCTCAGACACGAATGTGGGTGCATGTGCTTCCAGTAAGGACGCACACTGACCAACAACACACCTTTAGGGACGAGGCCACACACACATGACATGTGCACCTGGCTCTGTTGCACCACACTGAGGATGAGTGATGCGTCTGCTCTCTCACTTACACACACACACACACACACACACACACACATAGGAGTTCACACAATTTCATTTAACATGTAATTTTTCTATACATGTGGCACGACATGTTTCGTGGAGACAATCCACCTCATCAGGTGCCAGCACTAAACAAAGTTATTTAAATCCCAACATCACACTTGATTCCCGCCGTCCAACACCAATCTTTATAGACCAAGCAATGTCTGCTTTGTCTGGTCGTAACCGTTGTAAGGGAGAGTGATTAAGGGGGATCACGTGGCGGGGGTTGACCTGGGTAGCTGGGTGTGTCTTGAACAACTTTTTTCTGTTTTCGTGTTCTGTCAATTCTCTCATAATGATTTGGTTAATGCTAGGATGGGCTTTAAAATTGCTTGGGGACAAATTCAAGTTCTTAGTATTAGCAATTACGACAGATTCAATGACTACATGTGTCATAATCAGCAGATGGGTATAAAATAACGGGATTTTCAAGATCTCTGGGGTGATCATTTTCATCACAAATATAAATAACTGGATTTTCAAGATCTCTGGGGTGATCATTTTCATGACACTGTTTAGCAATCGCATTTCTGTGGCCATCCCTGCGTAGTGAATGACGGTGCCAATAACATCTCTCCGTTACAGATACCTGTCTGGCCTACATAAATATATTGACAAGCCTTGCATTTGACGGCGTAAACACTCCCAACTGTTGCATGATTTGGCATGCTATTTCTCAAGGTCTTGCTGATGGTGTTATTGCACAGGAGAGCAAAATTACAAGCACTGTTTCTTTTCTTTTTTAAGGTTTGTGGGACTAAGCGGGTGTTTTTTTTATAGATATTCTGAGTGTTCGTTAATATCGCTACTACAGTCAGATTATCATAAAGCTAAACCCTTCTGTTGTTCAGTGGTCATTCTATCATGAGACCAGCGACCCTATTTGAATGACCATAAAATCACACTATTTGATAATGGGGCACGACCGAGAGCAATGATGAAAAGAAACTCTTTCCTTTGATGAAACAAATCAATGATTTCTCTCTCTCTCTCTCTCTCTTGCTGATATTGAGAGAGAGAGCCTCGTCATTACAAACTTAAGGCAGTGTTAGAGTAAGAGAGAGAGAGAGAGAGAGAGAGAGAGAGAGAGAGAGAGAGAGAATGGTTCTTTATCGGTCACAAACACACCAGACATCAAAATACGTTTATCTCTCTCTCTCTCTCTCTCTCTCTCTCTCTCTCTCTCTCTCTCTCTCTCTCTCTCTCTCTCTCTCTCTCTCTCTCTCTCTCTCTCTCTCTCAAAGGGATACAGTGATTAGAACATATCAATATTCAACGTTAACAAATTTACATTTTCTCTCTCTACTGTTTGATTGATGATGGGGTGAGGCGCATTGACTTGGTTCCCAACCAACCCCTTCCCTCCCTCCTCCAAGCCAGCCACCTGACACCCAACTTCGACACAGCCCCTTACCTCTTAGAGGAGAGACAGGAAGTCTCCGAAGTAAAGAGGGCCTTACCTGACCAATACAAGTTTAATTAACATCGTTACCCATCAAGAGACGCGATGAATTTTTCCGTTTTCTGTGACAGAAAACAGTACAAGGGATGTCTACAGCAAAGTTCGTGGGTCATGAAATGCTTAATCCACGCAAGAGATGTTGGTCCAATGGAGGGGAGAGACGATGGTATACCCCATGACAAATCTAGTGAGTCGACTTGTGGTCTTTCTTTTTTTTTTAAGCTGTGAATTAAGAAGGCTTAACCTAACCTAGCTTCCTGGGTAGACAAACAATGGAAAAATTAGGATAACAAACGCACACTAATAGACACCCAAAATAACCAATTTTACACTCATTCGATTCCCTAACCCAGCCTTCACAACAGAAACTATAAATATTCATTCTCTGCGCGACACCTTCCAAGGCAGGAACAGTAGTAGCAACGGAGGCAACAGTGTCTGTTGGTCAAGTAGTAACAGTACTGATGCAGGAACATCTTCAGTATCATTTATCTGGCCTTGGACGTGGTCTCTTGCTCGTGTCATTTTCATCAATACAAGGTCAATAGTCATGTTACTCATCATCATGCTTGTTTACATCCTCATACCTCATATTCTTGATCTTCGTCACCCTCATTTTGATTATCAGTCATTCCCCTTTTATGCATTTTTCAGTCTCGTTCTCTTTACTCCAACACTGTGTATGATTTTTTTTTTTTAGAAGCAAACTTAGAAAACTGTTTTGTATAATATCCATTTTTCGTAACCCCACCTTAATGGAATCCCATCACACGTCTTTTTACTGTCTATTATGTCCCTTAACTCATCGAAATATCTACAAGAATAATACTTGTAATAGAATTTAGCCCATATTGTACTATTGTAGCTTCGTTTACCCTTACAACTAATCTATCCCGATATTTTTTGTCTTCTCTTTCTCAAATGATCACGATCTCATTTTTTCTTTCCTTATCTTTATGCAAACTTTGATACTTTAAGGACCCAGTGACTTCATCACGTAGCCTCCAACTCCGCCACTTCAAGATGTTCTTTGCATACAAAGCATCTCCTTTGTCTGACTTAGAGCCCATACTTACTCAAGGATAAGTTTATATAATGATGGTCCAGGCGAAATGGCCCATTCTTTTCCTCATCTCTGGGTGACGATAATCATTTATAGTTCTTGCAAAGGTGTGTGGGTATACGGCAGAACGTCAAGGAGGGACGTGGGTGGAGTCCAGTAAAATGATTTCCCTCCTTCCCTCAGTCTTCATGACTGAGGATGGACACATTTTTTCTTTTCTTTTTTTTATTTACACACACACACACACACACACACACACACACACACACACATGGATGTTGAACAAGGGATGGAAAGAGAGGAAGAAATGACATTCATACAATTTTATTAAACATGTAGTTTTTCTATACATGTGGCACGACATGTTTCGTGGAGACAATCCACCTCATCAGGTGCCAGCACTAAACAAAGTTATTCAGATCCCAACATCACGCTTGATTCCCGCCGTCCAACGCCAATTTTCATAGACAAAGCAATGTCTGCTTTGTCTGGTCGTAACCGTTGTAAGGGAGAGTGATTAAGGGGGATCACGTGGCGGGGGTTGACCTGGGTAGCTGGGTGTGTCTTGAACAACTTTATGTTTTCGTGCTTTATCAATTGTCTCGTAATGATTTGGTTAATGCTAGGATGGGCTTTAAAATTGCCTGGGGACAAATTCAAGTTCTTAGCATTAGCAATTAAGACAGGTTCAATGATACTACGTGTGGCATAATCAGCAGAGGGGTATAAGATAACGGGATTTTCAAGATCTCTGGGGTGATCATTTTCATCACAAATATAAATAACGGGATTTTCAAGATCTCTGGGGTGATCATTTTCATCACAAATATAAATAACGGGATTTTCAAGATCTCTGGGGTGATCGTTTTCATGACAATGTTTAGTGATTGCATTTTTGTGGTCATCCCTGCTTACTGAATGACGGTGCTAGTAACATCTCTCCGTTACAGTTTTCCCTGTCTGGCCTACATGAATATATCTAAAAGCCTTGCATCTGACGGTGTAAACACTCCCACTTGTTGCATGATTTGGCCTATTACTTATCAAGGTCTTACTGATGGTGTTATTGTACTGGGATGCAACATTTCAAGCACTGTTTTCTTTCAAACATGCCTCGGGCGGCCCGTGAATGGGACATGGTCAGGAACGCTAAACGTTACACCAGTGAGGTCACTTCCTTCTCTTTCATATTCATTCTTCCTTTTCCAGGCATTCTACATCCCTCCGTCCCTTCCCATCTCGACTTATTCTTGCTAGAGTTCCATTCCATTTCATCCCCCACCATCCCTCACAACTCACACCCTCTTCCCTTTTACTATTCCTTCTACTTCAGGGGGTTTGGGATCCACCAGAACAAACCAGCTCAGGCAAGCAAGACTTAGCTTTTCCATGGGAGGCGATTTTCAATGTAAAAGCGCAGATGACGTGTGAATTTTGTCGTTTCGTTTTGGTTAATCTCCTCGCCACACTGGACTCCACGTCGTCTGATGTCGCGTTCATATCTTACGGAACATTTTGGGTGTGTGAGTGTATTATCATGGTATGTGTGTGTGTGTGTGTGTGTGTGTGTGTGTGTGTGTGTGTGTGATTGCCTAGTTGCATACTCGTGGGGCCGAACCTACCATTACTAAAGACAAGCATACACCAAGCCATTAACTGAAGACAAGCAGACACCACGCCATTACTGAAGACAAGCAGACACCACGCCATTACTGAAGACAAGCAGACACCACGCCATTACTGAAGACAAGAAGGTGGTTGCAAGCTTGGGGAAGCAAAAAGACCCACTATATGTGTCACAGTCAGGGGAAAACAATCAATTCCCAAACGCACAGGGAAGTGCGTTATGATCTGTAAGCCAAGTCAAGCTCTTTCTCTCTCATCGTTAGCGAGACAATAGATGGCTATTGGCCATTTACCAGCTTTTGTCTAGATGAGGCCATTAAGAGGATATTCACCTTTACTAAGGCTCATATATGGTCATGATTCCAATGGACGGATATGACCCAATTACCTTGAATATTTAAGGTGGGGAGAGACGAATCATATTCCCGAATAGGAATGAAGGTCCAAATACATCCCGAAAAGGGATGACCCTTTCCGGAAAAGGGGGAAAGAGACAGGCCAGAGTTCACAGTGGGAGAATTCACTCAGTTTCCATTAGAAGGTGGGTTGGGGGTTGGGGGAGGTAAGACAGATAAACACGATACCTTTAGCAGATGATTTTCTCTTCTTAAAGTTGTGAGTGGGGGGGGGGGGAAAGAGAGAAGAGAATTTCCCACATATATGGGAAGCGAGAGCCATCAGGCCCAGGTGTGTGTGTGTGTGTGTGAACGTGTGTCCACTCCCCCAAGTGGCACAAAGAAAACAATTATTTGTTCTTTGTCCTTTTTTTTTTTTGTCCTTGCGGATAATAACGTGTGTGTGTGTGTGTGTGTGTGTGCCCATGTCTTACTGAGATACATACATCCTCTTTTCTTTCCATTGGTATTTACACAAATACACACATGGAAATGTGTACAGTCACATCTAAATACACACACACACACACACACACACACACACAACATGGGTCGCACACGCACACGCTCTAACACACATACACACAACATGGGACGCACACGCTCTAACACACACACACACAACACGGGTGGCACACGCACACGCTCTAACCTACTGAAGAAGGTCGCAGCCACTGTGTTACTCCTGACGACACCATCCACTCCAGCAGGTAGTTCCTCCTTGGCATTTACTGGCCAGAAACACACACCGGCAAAGTTTACACCAGCTGAGGAGGCCCTGAGGAGCCTAGGATGAGAAGAAAGAGAGTGGAAGGAATTGTTCTCCAGTAGTAGATAGCCCTCAGTCGTGCAGAGGGACGTGCAAAATGATGATATGAACAAAAAAGGGAGTTCAGTCCTTTGAATTCGCTAGATTCACGAAAGTATCAAGATTCTTTTTTGTTTTTCTCTTTTGAAACGTTGTATATCTTTTAGAATGATTTGATCTATTTTTTTTTTCAAACTTTTAGTTTTATAGAAATGCTTCATCTTTTTTTTTTTTTAACTTTGTATTTACTTTATAAATTGGTTCAATTTGTTGAAGCTTTGGATTTATCATATTGGTTCATTTTTTGAGACTTTGGATTCATTAAGTTGGTCAAATCTTCTGAAACTTTGGCTTTATTGAATTGGTTAAGTTTTTTGAAACTTATCAAATTATCAAATTGGTTAACTTTTCTGAAACTTTGGACTTACTGAATTGGTTAAACTTTTGGAAACTTTGGAACTATCAAATTGGTCAAATTTCTTGAAACTTTAGACTGATCTAAATGGCAAAAATTTCTGAATCTTTAGACTTATCAAATTAGATTAAATTTGATAAATTGAAGTCAATTATGGTGCGACAAAACTAGATAGATTGATCCGATAGATAGAAACATGTGTAGGTCCATGATAAAGAATGTATATAAACCTTTGGTCTCTATAAACTCCCTTTTCTCTCAGAGACCAAGGTTGTGCGGCCGCCTGGGGAGACATTTGGCAACAGAGGGGAAAGGAGTCCCAAGGAGGCCCTTCTAACCTCCAGCAGAAGGCGCTGAAGAGGGACTAACTCGACCAAGTTGGTGAAGTTCCCCAGCTTGTGTCCATCACCCTAGGCTAGCCAGACGTGTTTATCCCACACACAGGTTTTTGTTTTTTTTCACTCCACCACTCACCCCACACACACACACACCCACCTTTTTCAGCCCTCTCCTCTCCTCTCTTTCTGATTCTTGCTTTTATTTTCCTTTGATTTTGCGTCTTCGTTCTTGATTTTTTTGTGTAGGTTGTGCTCCTTTATTGACTTCAAGAACTACTGTGTCCTTATGGTGTTTTATTCCACAGATTTATATATACATATATATATATATATATATATATATATATATACTCAGCTCTTAGCTGGATTCAGTTAAAGCTACAATGATTTGTAAGTAGAAAAATATAAATAAGCCTCTTAATGTGCATACATTTAATGTCAATTATTATTTTTTGGGTTTTCTATTGAAGTACAAACGACAAAAATGATAATTTACATAACTTGAGGCATTCCAGAAACTAATACATCAAGAAAACTTTTTTTTTCTTTTTTTTATACAGATATTCATTTTCATGACGAAGGATCAAGTGACTCAAAGACAGGAAGGTAGGTAAGTAGGTGAATAGAAATGTAAGTAGGTAAGTAGGTAAATAAGAACGGATGTGAAATGGAAGAAGAAAAAAAAGGAAAGAAAACGAGGTTTTGAAAAATGCACAGAGGAAGGTGTATAACTTCTTGTCAAGAAAAGGATTCGTTCTGATGGGACACAGTTATGAATACCAGCAACTCCAATACTGAGGCTGTTACATGGGATACAACATACACATCCTGAATGACAGGAAGGTAGTATTTCCTTGGAGAGGCTGCTGTCTACAGCCTACAACCACAGAGGGTGTCAGATGGGTTCCAGGAATCACTTTCACATCCGTAAATATATATATATATATATATATATATATATATATATATATATATATATATATATATATATATATATATATATACTTTATTTTTCGTCCTGGTACATTTTATGGACTTAACCACTTTGGTTACCACAAACTTGTCTGCCAGACGAAAGCCCCTGGCGGCAATTTCGAAATGTATAGAATTCTTCAGTGCTTAATATGAATATGTTTTTGGGATATGGAAGGCTATTGCTTAAGTAAAAAGATCTAGATAAATGGGTATACATATGAATCTTATCATAATCATGGTCTGATTTTTTTTTTTTTTTTTTTTGCTATATTTACCTAATGAGAAAGGATATTCCTTACTTTCTGAGCCAGAGAGTTGTAATAAATCAATTATTGATATCTGCATCATGCAGCAATCTATGAGTTTTATTTTTTTTTCTTCAATAAACCAAGAAATTCCTGAACAAAAACAGTCTTGAACTAAGTATATCAATTTCTTAAAGAAGAGACAATAACTTATGCTAACAATTTCACTAAGTAACAGCTGTTAAATACTCATCAGTGTCTGCACTTGTTCTAGTCCATGCGACAGGTGTACGGTCTTTGCAAACAACAGGTGTGTGTGGTAATTGTACAAACCATCGTTTGCAGCTTTTGCCATCAGGCAACAGGTGTGTTATCTTTACAGATCATTGTCAGTGGTCTACAACTATCAAAGAACAGGTGTGTTGTGTTTACAGATCAATGTCAGTGGTCTACAACGAAACAGATGCGTCTCGCAATAGACAAATCGCCTCCAGTGGAGTAATCAAGCAATGGACGCATGTGTCGTCCCCCAGTGTTATCTTTAACGAGTCGTGGTCCATCGAAGACTATTCACCACGGCAACAGATCTGGGTCTTGCAATGAGACCTGTGGAAGCAGAACCACTTGCAGGCTACCGTAGTCTCCTTGAGGACAATCCCTCTTCGACCAGCGTCCAAACAGTTACCGTTGGCGCAGGGGCCTGAGCCATCTTGCCAACACTTGTCTGGATTGATCTAAGAGAAGCATGTGAAATTTTGGTTAGAGTGACTTGTGTTTAGGAAGACGTTATGAAGAAGCTGCATTATCAACACCATCGTTATCATCATTCATTGAAGTTACGTAAGTAGCATTTAAGTAACGTAAGTAGCGTTTAAGTTACGTAAGTAGCATTTAAGTAACGAAAGTAGCGTTTAAGTTACGTAAGTAGCATTTAAGTAACGAAAGTAGCGTTTAAGTTACGTAAGTAGCATTTAAGTAACGAAAGTAGCGTTTAAGTTACGTAAGTAGCATTTAAGTAACGAAAGTAGCATTTAAGTAACGAAAGTAGCATTTAAGTAACGAAAGTAGCGTTTAAGTTACGTAAGTAGCATTTAAGTAACGAAAGTAGCGTTTAAGTTACGTAAGTAGCATTTAAGTAACGTAAGTAGCGTTTTTAAGTTACGTAAGTAGCATTTAAGTAACGTAAGTAGCGTTTTTAAGTTACGTAAGTAGCATTTAAGTAACGAAAGTAGCGTTTAAGTTACGTAAGTAGCATTTAAGTAACGAAAGTAGCGCTTAAGTAACGTAAGTAGCGTTTTTAAGTTACGTAAATAGCATTTAAGTAACGTAAGTAGCGTTTAAGTTACGTAAGTAGCATTTAAGTAACGAAAGTAGCGTTTAAGTTACGTAAGTAGCATTTAAGTAACGAAAGTAACGTTTAAGTTATGTAAGTAGCATTTAAGTAGCGTGCTCCGTCTTACCTTTTGGCCGTCGGGTAGTACCCAAGTAGATGAACCTCCTCCACCGCCGCCAGTCAGCAACGATGCCCCAGCGCTGATTAGCGCTTGAAGAAGTAAGGGGAAAGATAAGATCAGATCAGTCGAGGGATGAAGCAAAGTGAAGAGTGGAATGATCGAGCTATATTGAAATAAAAAAGGGGGGGGGGGGAGTCACTCACGCCTCCACAACATCCAACACCCCTCTCTGTCATTACTCATTCCATATGGCAGATCATCCGTGCTCGTACATGCCAGGGGGGGGAAAAAAACAGAAATCTCTCTCTCTCTCTCTCTCTCTCTCTCTCTCTCTCTCTCTCTCTCTCTCTCTCTCTCTCTCTCTCTCTCTCTCTCTCTCACCTCCTGTGATGACCCCGCCGTCTCTCTTCACCCTCTCATTCGTCACCGATGCGCCGTTAGATGGACCCAGGCAGCATGCCGACACCAGACAGGCCACTACTGTGAGACAGACCTTCATCTTCAATTGAGGGATTGTGTTCCTTCTCTGCGAAAGGACCAGAGGAAAGATGAGTGATACGTTTTTCCCCAGACAATGCAGAGACATTGGTTGGTCTGTACAGATTGGAGTTGGTCGGCGGGAATCAAGTGTGATGTTGGGATTTAAATAACTTTGTTAAGTGCTGGCACCTGATGAGGTGGATTGTCTCCACGAAACATGTCGTGCCACATGTATAGAAGAATTACATGTTAAATACAATTGAATGAACCCCTACCGAATTGCGATTTCACGGAATAGTGTGATAATCATATCTACATAGGAAATGAAACACGATAAGTTCCCAAGTGCACTTTCGTGTAATAATCACATCATCACGGGATATACAAGAAAGAAATGTAATCATCAATTAATATACAACGAAGAGACGTAGCTAAGACGCCATTTGGTAAACATGCGATTGTCCAAGACAGACAACGAGCATTCATAAACTTATCATTACAAATTTTATCAACACTAAAGTTATCTAATTTGTATAGACCATCACTAATATTAAGATTATGATTCTTTGTGTATTTAATGATAGAAGATTCAACGATATTTCTCGTCGTAATAGAGTTAGATTCAATAACTGAGATGGCATTACTCCAGTCAATACAATGATCATAATTTTTAACGTGATTAAACAAGGCATTGGATTCTTCTCCAGTTCTTATACTATATTTATGTTACTTAAGTCTAAAG
The DNA here is from genome assembly GCF_036320965.1 of Panulirus ornatus. Taxonomy (NCBI): domain Eukaryota; kingdom Metazoa; phylum Arthropoda; class Malacostraca; order Decapoda; family Palinuridae; genus Panulirus; species Panulirus ornatus. The sequence continues at coordinate 18,805,290 of NC_092289.1, read as the reverse complement.
GCCTGTCTACACGAGCGGGCCTGATCGGCGGGCTTTCCCGTTAACGGGCATATTTGACGGGCAAACGATCAAATTGCCCGAAAGCCCGCCGAGCGAAATCAGTGAGCTGGTGCCCGTTAGCTGGAGTTTCTACCCTGCCAGACGCAAGATAATATCGTGGACCCACAGCGGGCCTTCTTCCCACATCCCACGGCATAGTAGCACAGTGAACATTTAACGATGGCAGCCCAGGATAACTCTAGTGAGCCACCAACAATTTTTTGGTCTAAAGCACTTACTAGTAATTTGATTGACCTTTATCGTAAGAATCCATGTTTATGGAATGTGAAGCTGAAATGCTATAAGAACAGAGACAAACGCATAACAGCAGTGAAGGCTATTGCTGCGGAGATGAGAGAGCATGGTACTTCCATTACGACGGATGACATAAAAAAGAAAATAGACACGCTGCGTAACCAATTTCGGCGTGAATGCAAGAAAGTAAAGCATTCACTCATCCTCAGGTAATTTCTGAAGTCGTGTTCCTCACTACTTTGTAGTTCATGAAGTATTGTTGCAGTTCTTCCAAACATACTTCTTTTCTTTCACCAATCTTTACACCATATCCTTTTCTTCTTTTTCTTCTTGAGACACAAAGCTATTATCATAGAGCACAAAATCTTTTTCTTGACAATGCTAGGCACCATGGTTCTCGTACCGCACTCCACTGGCAACATCGTCGGGCAGGCCCGGCTGTTCATCACTTCGGTCGTGTGGACAACATTCACGGGCAGGCCCGCCAGAATTTGCCCGTTAACGGGCAAAGCCGCCGATCAGGCCCGCTAGTGTAGACAGGCCTTAACAGAAAGATCCTCACCAGTCTGCCCAACATAAAACTTATCGCAATTTCTTCATGGCACTTTATAGATGCATCCAGGAGAATTTTCTGGTGAATTTTAGATTAAGATATTCTTTATAGTATTATTGTTTCTGAAGGCAACATTTACATTAAAGGATTTAAGCATATTCGCCACCTTCCGCATTAGCGAAGTAGCGCTAAGAACAGAGGACTGAACCTAAGAGGGAAAATCCTCACTTGGCCCCATTCTCTGTTCCTTCTTTTGGAAAAGTCAATGACCCAAAAGGCACCCAAATCAAGATGATATCTTTATCACACGAGTTTAGTTTAATAATGATGCTGTCCTGAATCTTATTTGATGTGGTATAACCTGAGTTTATAGCTTTAAGAGCTGACAACGAATGGGTAAAAATTATTGTTTTAATATGAATTGAGTTAATCATATAATCTATGGTTTTATCAATAGCAAATAATTCCTCACAGAAAACAGATGTATGGTTCGGTAGTCTGTACCGAAGAGAACATTCGTTTGACCACACATTCACTGAGTCTCTTGGAGCAGCCATCTGTGTAGAAGTGGACATATATATATATGATAATTGATCCATGATAATTTACAGAAATCTTGAACGTACTCACTCTCCGGCGCGTTCCTTACCCTTTGTTCTCGACGGCTTGAGGCAGGATATGCAACTGCGTTTGAGATTGAGGCGTAGTTGGTCTGAGACAGTATTTATATAAACGCTCAGTCAGCCAAGAAGTTGCCACATATCGACAGAATCAATTCAGGAACTGAAACTGTGAAAATTAGTGAATCGCAGAACTCTACGTCCATGCCTATAAGACTATTATTCTTTGCTTTTCTTTATATATTCTGTGAAGTGTGCATATATATATATTTTTTTGTTGTTGATACTTATATAGATGTGACCTTCAACATGAGTTGATTTGGATGGTGGTGTGTGGAGACTACTTCGTTGGGAATCTCCAGAGATGGTGGTGACCATGGGAGATATTGTAGTCTAAAGCTTTCCACTGTATGAGTGACTGAGTGACTTTTGTTTGACGATTCTTCAATTTGACTCTCGGCCTGTTTTCATAGTCTTTAGCACCATACCTAAAACTCACACATATCGATACACTTACACATGCGTACATACGGAAGCACACGAATGTCTAGAGGTTAATGAATTAAGTGGTTATCCTTGTGAACGCTAAATATAGTCGGCATACTACCTAAAGAACTTTGGCCATTGTAAATGAGGCTATAAGTAAGCATACCTGGAGCATAGCACAGGTATGCCTAGTGGCAGAGAAGGACAAGTCAGGAGACTTAGAGGATGGTTGCCAAAGTAGCGAGGATGTGTTGCACGCATCGCCTCCTCTCTCTCTCTCTCTCTCTCTCTCTCTCTCTCTCTCTCTCTCTCTCTCTCTCTCTCTCTCTCTGTTGGGTATCTGCCCCCCCGCACCCTCCACCTCTTCCTTTACCCACGCTCAAATCCCATAGAATCTCCGCTTGCTTCTTCCTCAACAGCTTTGGGCATTGTGTGAACGTAACCTTGGGTGGATCACAACACCCCAGGCAATTCTTTTGTCATTAGCGTCTAGTTGTTTCCGTGTAGCCATCGGCGTCTTATGACCTTCAGTTCTCCTCTGGCAGATATCAACCAGAAATCCTCCCTTATATATATATATATATATATATATATATATATATATATATATATATATATATATATATATATATATATATATATATATTTCTATTTTTTTATTATACTTTGTCGCTGTCTCCCGCGTTTGCGAGGTAGCGCAAGGATACAGACGAAAGAAATGGCCCAACCCCCCCCCCCCCCATACACATGTATATACATACGTCCACACACGCAAATATACATACCTACACAGCTTTCCATGGTTTACCCCAGACGCTTCACATGCCCTGCTTCAATCCACTGACAGCACGTCAACCCCGGTATACCACATCGCTCCAACTCACTCTATTCCTTGCCCTCCTTTCACCCTCCGTGCATGTTCAGGCCCCGATCACACAAAATCTTTTTCACTCCATCTTTCCACCTCCAATTTGGTCTCCCTCTTCTCCTTGTTCCCTCCACCTCCGACACATATATCCTCTTGGTCAATCTTTCCTCACTCATCCTCTCCATGTGCCCAAACCACTTCAAAACACCCTCTTCTGCTCTCTCAACCACGCTCTTTTTATTTCCACACATCTCTCTTACCCTTACGTTACTCACTCGATCAAACCACCTCACACCACACATTGTCCTCAAACATCTCATTTCCAGCACATCCATCCTCCTGCGCACAACTCTATCCATAGCCCACGCCTCGCAACCATACAACATTGTTGGAACCACTATTCCTTCAAACATACCCATTTTTGCTTTCCGAGATAATGTTCTCGACTTCCACACATTCTTCAAGGCCCCCAGGATTTTCGCCCCCTCCCCCACCCTATGATCCACTTCCGCTTCCATGGTTCCATCCGCTGCCAGATCCACTCTCAGATATCTAAAACACTTCACTTCCTCCAGTTTTTCTCCATTCAAACTCACCTCCCAATTGACTTGACCCTCAACCCTACTGTACCTAATAACCTTGCTCTTATTCACATTTACTCTTAACTTTCTTCTTCCACACACTTTTCCAAACTCAGCCATCAGCTTCTGCAGTTTCTCACATGAATCAGCCACCAGCGCTGTATCATCAGCGAACAACAACTGACTCACTTCCCAAGCTCTCTCATCCCCAACAGACTTCATACTTGCCCCTCTTTCCAAAACTCTTGCATTTACCTCCCTAACAACCCCATCCATAAACAAATTAAACAACCATGGAGACATCACACACCCCTGCCGCAAACCTACATTCACTGAGAACCAATCACTTTCCTCTCTTCCTACACGTACACATGCCTTACATCCTCGATAAAAACTTTTCACTGCTTCTAACAACTTTCCTCCCACACCATATATTCTTAATACCTTCCACAGAGCATCTCTATCAACTCTATCATATGCCTTCTCCAGATCCATAAATGCTACATACAAATCCATTTGCTTTTCTAAGTATTTCTCACATACATTCTTCAAAGCAAACACCTGATCCACACATCCTCTACCACTTCTGAAACCACACTGCTCCTCCCCAATCTGATGCTCTGTACATGCCTTCACCCTCTCAATCAATACCCTCCCATATAATTTACCAGGGATACTCAACAAACTTATACCTCTGTAATTTGAGCACTCACTCTTATCCCCTTTGCCTTTGTACAATGGCACTATGCACGCATTCCGCCAATCCTCAGGCACCTCACCATGAGTCATACATACATTAAATAACCTTACCAACCAGTCAACAATACAGTCACCCCCTTTTTTAATAAATTCCACTGCAATACCATCCAAACCTGCTGCCTTGCCGGCTTTCATCTTCCGCAAAGCTTTCACTACCTCTTCTCTGTTTACCAAATCATTTTCCCTAACCCTCTCACTTTGCACACCACCTCGACCAAAACACCCTATATCTGCCACTCTATCATCAAACACATTCAACAAACCTTCAAAATACTCACTCCATCTCCTTCTCACATCACCACTACTTGTTATCACCTCCCCACTTGCGCCCTTCACCGAAGTTCCCATTTGCTCCCTTGTCTTACGCACTTTATTTACCTCCTTCCAGAACATCTTTTTATTCTCCCTAAAATTTAATGATACTCTCTCACCCTAACTCTCATTTGCCCTTTTTTTCACCTCTTGCACCTTTCTCTTGACCTCCTGTCTCTTTCTTTTATACATCTCCCACTCAATTGCATTTTTTCCCTGCAAAAATCGTCCAAATGCCTCTCTCTTCTCTTTCACTAATACTCTTACTTCTTCATCCCACCACTCACTACCCTTTCTAATCAACCCACCTCCCACTCTTCTCATGCCACAAGCATCTTTTGCGCAATCCATCACTGATTCCCTAAATACATCCCATTCCTCCCCCACTCCCCTTACTTCCATTGTTCTCACCTTTTTCCATTCTGTACTCAGTCTCTCCTGGTACTTCCTCACACAGGTCTCCTTCTCAAGCTCACTTACTCTCACCACCCTCTTCACCCCAACATTCACTCTTCTTTTCTGAAAACCCATACAAATCTTCACCTTAGCCTCCACAAGATAATGATCAGACATCCCTCCAGTTGCACCTCTCAGCACATTAACATGCAAAAGTCTCTCTTTCGCACGCCTGTCAATTAACACGTAATCCAATAACGCTCTCTGGCCATCTCTCCTACTTACATAAGTATACTTATATATATATATATATATATATATATATATATATATATATATATATATATATATATATATATATATTCTTTCTTTCAAACTATTCGCCATTTCCCGCGTTAGCGAGGTAGCGTTAAGAACAGAGGACTGGGCTTTTTTTGGAATATCCTTACCTGGCTCCCTCTGTTCCTTCTTTCGGAAAATTAAAAAAAAAAAACGAGAGGGGGAGGATTTCCAGCCCCCCACTCCCTCCCCTTTTAGTCGCCTTCTACGACACGCAGGGAATACGTGGGAAGTATTCTTAATCCCCTATCCCCAGGGATAATATATATATATATATATATATATATATATATATATATATATATATATATATATATATATATATATATATATATATATATTTATATATATATATATATATTTATATATATATATATATATATGACAGCATTCTGATATTAGCAGAAGAGCCAAAACATAAGAAAGAGACAGGCGCCACATTTCATGTGAAGAGATCTCAAAGCTGAGGAGGGATCAAGGAAATGTTTTCTGTGATATAAAACTCAAGTTTGTGAAATGTTCCAGAGCGTAATGGAGGACAAAGCATATATCAAGAGACTCAGATTTCATTGATTTATCGACAGTAAAGTGCTGTGAATGCAGTGGTCTGGAGACTGAGGCAGACCGAATATAATCTCTTCCTTCGTTTCATTCTCTGTGACTTACAAAGGCGATATCGGATATGTGAAAACATTCGAATTCCTGTAAACTGCACTTAGGTGTCTATTGGAGGTCATCCAGCCCCAGCATCGTCATCCCGTCTGGCAACGGAAACAAAGGAATGACGTCGGTATGTACACTACGCCTGGCAGCGGAGACAAAGGAATGGCAACAGGCATCCTCACTACGCCTGGCAGCGGAGACAAAGGAATGGCAACAGGCATCCTCACTACGCCTGGCAGCGGAGACAAAGGAATGGCAACAGGCATCCTCACTACGCCTGGCAGCGGAGACAAAGGAATGGCAACAGGCATCCTCACTACGCCTGGCAGCGGAGACAGAGGAATGATCCAGGGTATCGTCACTACGCCTGGCAGCGGAGATACACACACACACACACACGCACACACACACACACACACACACACACCACTAAAGGTTTAAGGCAAAGGATAAAAAAAGACTCACATAATCATAAAATGAAGTTTAGGAAGGAGGGAATAGCACTAGAGTCGATATGATGTTGATGGAATAAAGACAAGTGCCTCTTTCGACCCGTGATGCCTCTCTGTGGCATGAATACGTTTGGAGGCAGATAGATAACGATGGCGTAATAGATAAAATGTTTCAGAGAGATGGATTCCCCATCCCAGGGGGATCGATGAATGACATGCACACGTTGTACTCACCCTCAATTATGTAGTTTTACATCTACTCTAGAACACATATTAGGCTACTTTAGACATACGTGTTTTCTCCTTCTTTTTAAGGAAAAACTTAATGATTCAAGATTGAAGTAGAAGAAGAAGTTAGTGATGGTTTTTTAGTGTCTTAATCTGAATATAATACAAAGTTTTGGGTCAATATTCGCCACTTTTACAGACACAAACTTCACATGTTGCTGATCCTGACTGAAAGAAAAGGGACATATATATATATATATATATATATATATATATATATATATATATATATATATATATATATATATATATATATATATATCGATTCTTCATCCCTAATGGTTTTAGAAGGAGCTTAGATACGGCTCAGTACGTAAATTAAAAGAGGCGACCAAAATCTATCGTGGTACAACATCAAATAGACTCCTTGAATTACACAAGGTTGGGGAAAAAGAACATCGAATTTCATAAGAAGAAAAAAAATTTTCCTAGTTACGTAATCAACTCCCTGTTACATCCCGTGGTTTTTACCCAACACTGAGTGTGTACTGACATGAGGTACTGCATAGACCTTATGACCCATAAGAACCCACGTATGAGCCCCTTACCTTAGAAGGGCACCCCATTATCTTCTAATAGGTGCAGTTGACTATAAAGTAAAGTGACTTGATATGGCTTCCACCAACGTCCTTACGTAAGACATCAGACTAACGTCCATACGTAAGACATCAGACTAACGTCCATACGTAAAACATCAGACTAACGTCCATACGTAAGACATCAGACTAACGTCCATACGTAAGACATGAGACTAACGTCCTTACGTAAGACATCAGACTAACGTCCATACGTAAGACATCAGAATGTGTTTTGTTATTCTTGTGGTGTTTTTTTTTTTCTCATTTTCTTGAGGGTGGGGTACACACACACACACACACACACACACACACACACACACACACACACACAACTTGTGTCCAGTGTGGTAGGGTAAATAAAAGCTTCCACACGCTTCAAGCATTGTTCAATTATTCACTATGTACACTGCGTTGATTTGCCACTTGGTTGAACGAGCTTTTAGGCGCAAAGGGAATAACAAGATCTCTCTCTCTCTCTCTCTCTCTCTCTCTCTCTCTCTCTCTCTCTCTCTCTCTCTCCCCCCTCACAATTGGTAGACGTCGACACATCTGGCCATCAGAATGATCAAAGGACATATCAAATTCAACGAAGCAGTGTTGGAACATGAAGACATATTGCCACAGCGTAAATCTAAGAAATACGACAAAGCCAGTAAAGACATCTGTATTCGAGGAATCAATATTTTGGAAAGAAATCCCCACCAATCCATTACACTGGAGGGTGTTTGAAAGCAATGAAGCGATCTTGCATACATTTAGCGAGGGAATTGATTACCATGAGGATATACAGAGCTAGCAATTTATGATAAGAGGAATGCGAAAGGGGAAAACAATATCATTTGTGCATGGGTATAAGTGAGAGAGAGAGAGAGAGAGAGAGAGAGAGAGAGAGAGAGAGAGAGAGAGAGAGAGAGAGAGAGAGAGAGGAGAATTATAAAGGGAGAAGACGCAAAATAAACATCCAATCATAGGAAGACAGGTTGATATAATGAAGCAAAGCAGGCAGACACATGGGCACAAAGATAAACAGAGTGGGAAGACAGATAAGAAGACATATAGGAATTCGAGCTGAGCAGAGAGAGGAGAGAGAGAGAGAGAGAGAGAGAGAGAGAGAGAGAGAGAGAGAGAGAGAGAGAGAGAGAGAGACATGAAGACAGGTATCAGTAGAAAACGGGAACGTGAAAAACAATACAGAGGAATTAGTATTAATATAAAGGATGTTTATCAGTATTTGTGGTTTTATTTTGGTGGTCTGTGTCGGCCTGAAGTTTGATATCAAGGCCTTACCCATGTTCTGTTTATGTATTCTCTGACAAGTGGGACTTTCTGAAACATACAATCTCATTTACATATCCCTTTTTCTTTGTTAACTGAGTAACGTGTATACAAGAATATTGTTCAGATATATGTGAAAAAGTGGAAATGTATTGGATTTGAAAATGAATTTCCATGTCTCCGTGCAATGTGCTTATATATATATATATATATATATGTGTGTGTGTGTGTGTGTGCGTGTTTTAAGCTTATACGTCGCATGGTAGGCAAGAGCCCTGAATACAGCTACTGAACAGATGGTTCAAATGTTATCTCATTGCTTTGCCTCGTCGAACAATAGAGTGACAATGATTTCGTCTGGTGGGCTCAGAGCGTGGGTGGAGATTGGACGTTGGGGTATCGAAACTCGAACTCAAAGGAGTTGAAATGGGTTCGGTTGGGTTGAAGCCTTTATCTACTCGTTTAAACCAACCCGTCAATTATGGGATGGGATAAAGGCTGACTTGTTTGTCTTATAGGTAATCCAATTCTCCTTCTGTAGTGAAATGGACTCATCGTAAATTGGTTACGTAATTTATATGATCTACACTGTCTCGTTATCTTGTATTGTATCATTCGATTGCCGGTCCGAAAATATATTTTCGTAGACGAATTTCGAGTAGACGAATCCCTTCCATCACAATGAAATCTTCCCTTTCCATGGGAAGGGAACCTTCTTTCATTTGCAAAGAAAAGGAAAAAAAGGAGAAAGAAGTAAAAGGAGTGATGGGCTTTCTCCCCCCCCCCCCCCCATTTAACTGGTGTGTTGATATAAGAAAATAAGATACTACAGCATCGACTGATTCAACATTTACTCTGAAACCTGGTTCGCTCAGAGACAAGGGGGAGGCGCGCGGGGGGGCCTCCCTGTTGGGCAGGTGAAGAATTAAACAATCCTCCCTCTCATAATTAGACCTAATTAATAATTAATTCCGCGTCAATGCCGTAATTATTCATCTCTCTCTCTCTCTCTCTCTCTCTCTCTCTCTCTCTCTCTCTCTCTCTCTCTC
>NC_092289.1:18780777-18790777 GCF_036320965.1 Panulirus ornatus | reverse complement strand
CGGTGCATCGCTATTTTGGGGGTTCACTATTCGGTGCTTCGCTATTTTGGGGGTTCACTATTCGGTGCTTCGCTATTTTGGGGGTTCACTATTCGGTGCATCGCTATTTTGGGGGTTCACTATTCGGTGCATCGCTATTTTGGGGGTTCGCTATTCGGTGCATCGCTATTTTGGGGGTTCGCTATTCGGTGCATCGCTATTTTGGGGTTCACTATTCGGTGCATCGCTATTTTGGGGGTTCGCTATTCGGTGCATCGCTATTTTGGGGGTTCACTATTCGGTGCATCGCTATTTTGGGGGTTCGCTATTCGGTGCATCGCTATTTTGGGGGTTCACTATTCGGTGCATCGCTATTTTGGGAGTTCACTATTCGGTGCATCGCTATTTTGGGGGTTCGCTATTCGGTGCATCGCTATTCGGTGCATCGCTATTCGGTGCATCGCTATCTGGGGGTTCACTCTTCGGTACTTGATTCAATATTCGGTGTTTTGATCATAACCGTTCCTATAGTAACGCCGTCCTATGGCAAAATTAGCTACATATGATATCTACTTACCACTGGGTGTTAGAATTTCTAACTACAGTCTATTGAAACGATCAAGAAAACAGGAAGATAGTAAAGATAAGAGAGAGACGTCTATCTTTCATATCTTCTCTTGACCGATGCGTAAATCAAAACATCTGACTCTTTTTCATAAAATGAGGTTAATGCCAATTATTCCAGAAATCTGATTATGTCAAAGTTCAATCCATCTTTCTTTCTTTCTTCTTTCTTTTTTTTTATTTTTTGAATTACAGAGTTATTAAGCTTTTATCATCTATGTCCCTTTTTGCTGGAGGAATTAAGTTAGCCCTGCTCAGAACGGATCTAACACAAAGGAATTTTACTGTCCTGTATACATGCACTGAGGGAGGGGGGCTGGCTGTGTGTGTGTGTGTGTGTGTGTGTGTGTGTGTGTGTGTGTGTGTGCGTGTGTGTGTCTTCGCTGGATACGTGGGTCTCTGCATTCCTTGTGCTTCTTGGGGTTTAAATGGCCATGCGTGCAGTGTGTGTGTGTGTGTCTGTGTGTGTGTGTGTGCAGCCCCAACACACACACACACACACACACACAGGATGACTCACAACATACGCCCACACCCAAGGCAGGAAAGAACACAACACCTTGCAACACAGCCAACAACAGCTGAAACAACAACAACAACAACAAGAACAACCAACTGAAGGGTTGTTACATCGCGAAACGAAGCAACGAGATTTTTGCCTTTAAAAGGAAGAGGTAGCGAGAAGCGCTCACAGCTGAGGGGGGAAAAATATATGTACGTATAGGGTTCGGAAGAACGAGTCATGTGATGTTAAGTGGGCCTGGGAGGTGGTGTGGAGAGGTTGTTGGTCTCCAAAACCCTCCCCTCCAACAGCCTCCACCACCCCCGCTCCTCCTTCCTCAACCAATTTTCTGCCCTTGATGGAGTCTTTCCAAGGCAGCCAACCGTGGTGGTCAAGTTGACGTGGCAGCGCTGATAGGCGCGACGACCTGTGTTCGCTACACTGGCAACGCTGATTGTCCACACGACGTATTCGCTACACTGGCGACATTGAAAGGCGTTGAGTCCTGTCTGCCACACTGGTGACCCTGATAGCCGCCACGCCCTGATTGCTACGCTGGTAAAACTGATGGGCCCCTGCGGCCTAAATGCTATGCCCGTAACACTGATAGACGCCACGGTCTAGTCGCTGCGCTGGCATCACTGATAACGCCTCGACATGTTCGTTACACTGGCAACACTGATAGGCGCAACTACCTGTTTGCTATATTGGCAACGTTGATAAGCGAGACAACCTGTCGCTACACTGGCAACACTGATGGACTACAACAACACAGACACTTAAGTGGATAGTTTTGACACACACACACCACACACACAGAAAATATTCTAAATATCATTGAATTACCTTTGAACTTTGAATCATTTAAGCTTTCAAAAACAAATTCAACTGCAATATGAATATGAGTATTGCATGAATTGTAACACACTCTCTCTCTATCTATTCTCTCTCTATTTAGTCTAACTTGCCAAATAGATATTCGGTTTATAAATCAAGCCAAATATCGACCATACATTTGATACCTGTAAGAGCCTTATGATGTGTAGAAAGCTTACTGTGTATGTGTTCGTGTTTGTCTATGTGACTATCTTATACTGTTACATGAGAAGGGAGTTTTATACTCATGGGGCCGTGTCTAACTGAACAATGTGTTTGTGTGTGTGTGTGTGTGTGTGTGTGTGTGTGTGTGTGTGTGTTTAGGGTAGTGTAGGTATTGAAATTTATAGAGAAGTTGTGTAAACAGTACATATCTACTGCAGTGACAAACTCTACTCACAGACTCAGTGCCATTATATGCAGGTACAATTACATATCAATCACTAGTAGAGAGAGAGAGAGAGAGAGAGAGAGAGAGAGAGAGAGAGAGAGAGAGGCTTCCCTCCCTTCCTCCTGTAAGACTCTTATCACTATCATGCCCCGATAAGTATAAGGTAAAACCTATAAAGTAAAAGAGAGGAGAAGAGGAGTGGATTCTCCGCTCCTGAACCGCAGGCATTTCAACCCTTCTCGATAGGATCTAATTAGGATTAGGGCATTTCCTTCATCGTTCCTTCCCTCGCGTGTTTCTCCTCGGCTGCTTGACCCCTGTCGAGGGGTGTGACCCGAGGGGATATAAAGAGGGGGAGGCGAGGGGTTAAGGGAGGAAGTAGTGAGGAGGAGGAGGAGGAGGAGAGGAGAGGGGAAAGAAAGAAATAAAAGTCACGTTTGATCGACTTTTTTGGAGGATGAGGTTTTAAAGGTCGGGTTTTGGAGGATGTTATGGAGGTATCAAGGCATCCAGATTTTTTTGGAGGATGTTAAGTAGACGTTAGAAGTAGATTTCGGAGGGTGTTGTGGCCCCAAAGTAGGTTTTGGGGGTAGATGAGCAGGCGTCAAAAATGGGTTTTAGGAGAAATTGAGCAGAAGTGTTAAGGCTGGAGGGGTTTTTTTGGAGGGAAAGAGTGTGTCAAAATTTATGTTTTCTTTTCGTTTGCAGGATGTTAGGGAGGTGTCCAGGCGACTGTCAAAGGTGCCACGATGGCTCCAGCTTAGTATCAAAAGGGAATATCCATTTTTTTATGGGTATTTACCAGTGTCAAAGGGAAATTACCTCGCTGATAAGCTGCCACGGGACCAGGAAGGTGAGTTTAAGACGTCAAATTAGGTGGCCCCTTTGGTGGACAGAACCAACCCACTCCGGGAATGGAGGATGAACAGCTGGGAGCTGGCTGTGGTCCGCCTGTCCTCTTCGGGATTCGAACGCTAGACCCCCTTAAAATCCACAGTATGTGACGTTAACACCTACACCACGGAGATAAGATATTTCGTAACAATGCTTGGTGATATATCACACTGTCAAGAGAACAGGGAAACTATTTATAATCTATAAGGCTAGGATAGGACCTTGTTGGCATCTTGGCCTTTTTTTTTTTTGCCTTTAAAAAATAGCCTCTTTTCTTTTTAAAGGCCAGCAACCTAACACACTTACAAAGTTAAGGAAACATAGTTTTATTTTTCATACACTCGACTTTCAAACCTAACGAACCAAACCACAAACAAGATGTGTTTCTAGAAGCAAAAATAAAGGAAATGAAATTAAAAAGATCCTTTGACAAAAGATGAAAAAAATATGATCAATTAATCACTGGTGGAGTAAAAAGGATATATATATACTGAAATCTCCAGAAACGAAAGTGTTATTGGAAGAGGATATAAAACATCTCTAAAACTTAGAGTTTTAACAAGAGAGCTGAAAGAAATGGCCGACGCAAAGGCATGAAAAGTTAAAAAGGAACATTTGATGTCGACCGAGTGAAAGAAAATGGGAAGAAAGGGTTTCTGTTAAAAAAAAAATGCAAGGGAGGGGTGGGGGGGGGGGGAGTGGATAAGGGACTGAAATCAGAAAATACGATAACAGAAGTGGGAGATGACAGAGACGAAAGAAAGCATGGGTAGAATAGAAAGAGACAGAGAGAGAGAGAAAAATGAGAGACAGGCAAGTTGAGGCAACATGGTGGATGGAAGAGAGACAGAGAAAGAGAGACGGAAATGAAGAGAGACAGGAAGACGCGGCACAAATAGATAAACCAATTTTGACCAAAGTTGATGAGATCATGAATGCTGGGGTCTCGCCACCTAACGATAACTCATTCGTAGAGAAAGATATTGTTTACTTTCCTCTCACACAGACGTCAAACGCTTGAAGAAGGTTCAGACACAAGGACATTTAGCTCCCTCTCTCACTCTCTCTCAAGAACAGAAAAAGGCATAATATATCCGTGGATTTGGAAAGTGATGAGACGCCATTCCAGCCAGAGTGGGAGCCTTTGAGATCGAGATGGTGAGATTAGGGTCTTCCGCGGGACGTAAGTATACGCCTTTTGAGGGAACCGTGCATGGTAGGGACTTCCAAAGGGATCATGCATGGTAACCATGCACGCGACCTCTGAGAAGACTGAGCACAGCTCCTGCAGGACTTCTGCAGGAGTAGGTGTTGACGATCGCGGCTGTGGTCGTAATGGCGCCTGATGTGGTTTCCTGACGGTGGTGTCAACCAATGGCTGCTGTGGAAGCGGTTTGCGTGGTGCACCCGCCGGCGACGCTGACGATGGAAGTTGGCGGCTAATGTCCTCCTCCTGAAGGTGCCGCTGACGATGGCCACTCCTCAGCTCTCCACCGCTCGATTAGTTTCGCCAAGAGTCTGGTCGATACCGGCGTAATCTCCTGACGGAGCCGCTGACGGCGTAATCTCCTGACGTGGCTGGAAAAGGGAGGTGGAAGAGGACATAGGCAAAGGGGGGGAAAGAGGTGGAAAGCAACGAAAAGGAGCGAGAGAGAAATGAAGAACTAGAGGAGGAGGAGGAGGAGGAGGAGGAGGAGGAGGAAGAGAAGAGGAAAGAAAGAACATAAACAGATGAGGGAATATGTTCTCATGATCGATCATAATTACATGAGCGAATTAGCCAATTTGCTTCCCCATTAATCTGATGTGGATTATTTTACCTGGACTGGTGGATTATTTACTCATCACTTACCCTGGATTATCAGATTAATCAGCTGTGGTCTTTGCATGAATTAGATATGGAGATGAATGAGATCTTTTATTTTTTGTGTGTGTTATATTCAACAGTTATCTAACTTTGTGGAACCAAGACAACGGAAGGTTTCAGAGGTGATCTCAAACACAGTCCATATCGGAGACAGATCGAAGCTGACGGTCATAAGCCATAAAAAGGAGATTAGACAGAAATAAAGGAATTGTATGGACTGTTGAATTGGCTGGGTCATACTTCATCATGCAAGTAATATATAAATAAAGCAAAAAAATAAAGTTAGAAAAAGTTATTACCATTAACACGTCAATCCTTGACCTGTATAACATGAATTCTCATATATATGGGGCTACACTGGAGATGCATTCTTCAAGGAAGACAAAGAAAAGCAGAAGGGAGGAAGCGAAGGAAGAGAGAAACGAAGAGAGAAGAATGGAGACGACGACGACGAAGAAGAAGATGAAGAAGAAGAAGAAGAAGAAAAGAACATGATGAGGAGCAAAGTAACGAAGAAAGAGAAGTGAAAAAAATAAGAGAACGATTGATGGATATGGGACGACGCCCAAAGAAACACGCCAACACACACACACAAAAAAAAAGGAAAAATGAAACAGTAGAAAAGAGATTTAGAACACAAACCAAGATAAAGAAACGAAATAATGAGAGGTGGATGAAATGTATGGAGGGAGAGAGAGAGAGAGAGAGAGAGAGAGAGAGAGAGAGAGAGAGAGAGAGAGAGAGAGATGCGTCGGTTCGAGTCAGTGAAAGCCATCAGTGGCCTCTCCATACCACAGTACCAGCCTCAGTTCATTTGGCCTGACAATTCATTCAGGCCAAATTACCATCTCATTATCGAATGACCCAACGAGACCTATAACAGCACTTCACCTTCTAATTACCGGGACAATACCCTGCCTAACGATGAAATCACCCCACCTTCCCTACCCCCCAAAAACGGTAATTAAATCATGTTTCCCATTCTATTCTTGCATGTGTTTTCTCTTTTTTTAACGCCATGTCCACAGAGGCACAGACCACTGTGGCCCGAAGACACGGACCACTGTGGCCCGAGTTATGGTGCTGTCGGAGCCAATGTACTGACGTGAGGGGGGGGAGGCTGTCCATACACACACACACATACACACACATACACACACACACACACACACATAACGAACCGACCAATCATGACTTCCTTCACACAATTCAAAGCAGGTAAATCGTCTCATAAAATGGCCTAACATCCGATAATTTTCTTCGTTATCATTACTACGTCGATAAATGATAACAGATTTGATGGGGTGGGGTGGAAGGGCGTTGCCCGATGGCGCGTGTCTGTTCAAAACGGCTGAAACAACGGAATCAAACAACTAGTTAACAAGTAGTTCACGTACGATGGTGACTGTCGTTATAGAAACAGTTTTTATCGCTTGCCACTTCACTCTATCATTCATATATCATTGGTATAGTTGTTATATATAGAAAAGTTGACGTAAGATAAGAATTCGTTATTATTTATTTCATTTCTTATTATAATACAGATTTTTTTTTTTACCAAACCCTCTTGTTTACCGAAGACGATTACGATAATTCTGACAGATTTTATGACCTTGTCTTTTGGTAAATACTTGTAGCAAAATCCATTTTACTTAACACCTACTTTCTACAATAAGTGAATGTTAAGTCCTACAAAAACGTCTTATTTCTAACGTTTATGGTTATAGATTACACAAGCCATCTCTAAAACTAGCGACAGCAATTCCCTGGTTACGATGAAGTGTTGCTTTCTCGCCTCATCGACAGAGGGAACCACCATCGGTGGTGGGAGGGTATCCCTCCGCCATTAGATTGGGAACGCACGTCGCAAAAATGTTTCCTTCTTCCGAGCATATCGTGTTATATCCCCGTGATCATACACCATGAGCGGATGATCTAGTGCCTGTGCAAAGCTAATGTAGTGTCCGCCAAAGGCCATATAGTCGAGAGACTTTCGACGTGGAAGTTGATGTGGTAAATGGCAGTAGAAATGGAGAAACGTGCTGTCGAAAATGCACGCCATGCTGGCCTTAACTTCGTACCATCTTCGAGGGCAGCGGCAGGTGCAGCAAACCCTACCAGGCCATTTCCAAGGTAAGAATCATATAGCAATCGTCTTTAATGTATGTATATATATGTTTCTTGCTGTTGTTGTATATTTCGTGTGTAATTTTCCTATGGGTTTTATGTAAGTTATGTGTCGTTGGACATGTGTTTGATGAGGACGTATGAGGGCGTATCTCAAAGCAAATGACAGTTTTCTCCATTAGGAAAATTTTATCTTTTACACGTCGATGTGTTACGTGTTTCTTTTCTGGGACGTACGTAACCCTGGCATATATATCGGGGTCCCCTATGTATCTCCCGTCTGAGAATATGTAGGGGGAGTGGGTTCAAATCGTTCGATGTCTTTTGCCGCTCGTAATGTGAGGGAGGAGCGGCTTCGGTAGCGGGAGTGGTGTGCCGTCCTTGGCTTTAGTCATCGAAGATGAGTTTGTCTGTAGTGTTAGAGTGGATGGCATGGGTTCAAACTCCCCTTTTGCTGTGTGTGTGTGTGTGTGTGTGGTAAGAGTATGGGATACGATGGCTGAACACTTCTTTTTGTTTTGTTTTTGTTTTTTAATTCCAGATGGGTTAGATATTGAAGGCTGTAGGAATACTGGGTGAAAAAAGGAAGGGGAACTGAGTGCTATGGAGAGTCTTCCCGGGACGAGTTATTTTCACAGGTATCCACGCGTCTTGGGATTGTGTTGTGGTAAAGCAAATACGACTGAAGATATCTATCATCATCTTTATTGCAATGGACATATAGTGTATTTGGATGTCTGGCACATTGTCAGTATACGTTGCTCAACAGTTTTGTATAAGATTTTGATTAATAAATGGCAGGAGGAGTAAAGAGCAAGTTAACAGTTGTGACAGAGTGGATTTTCTGTTCTTTTTCTTCTTTATGACTGTTCTGTTTAAGAGATGTAATTGGCTCATGGCTAAATTTTAAGTAGTTTCATGAGTGTGTGTGTGTGTGTGTGTGTGTGTGTGTGTGTGTGTGTGTGTGTGTGTGTTGTTTTGTTTTTTCGACGGGAGAAAGTGTGTGAGTTGTGAATGTAGAAAGTGCGTTGGTTGTGAATGTAGAAAGTGTGTGGGTTGTGAATGTAGTACGTATGTGGGTTGTGAATGTAGAGAGTGTGTGGGTTATCAATTTAGGTGTGTGGGTCGTGAATGTAGAAAGTGTGTGGGTTGTTAATGTAGAAAGTGTGTGGGTCGTGAATGTAGAAAGTGTGTGGGTTGTGAATGAAGAAAGTGTTTGGGTTGTGCATGTAGAAAGTGTGGATTGTGAATGCAGTAAGTGTGCGGGTTGTGAATAGAAAGTGCGGGTTAATGTAGAAAGTATGTGAGTTGTGAATATAGAAAGTGTGTGGGTTGTGAATGTTGAAAGTGTGGGTTGTGAATGTAGAATGTGTGGATTGTGAATGCAGTAAGTGTGTGGGTTGTGAATGCAGTGTGTGGGTTGTGAATGTAGAAAGTGTGTGGGTTGTGAATGTAGAAAGTTTGGGTTGTGAATGTAGAAAGTGTGGGCTGTGAATGTAGAAAGTGTGTGGATTGTGAATGCATAAAGTGATTGAGTGGGTTATGAATGCAGAAAGTGACTGGGCTGTGAATGCAGAAAGTGTGTGGTTTGTGAATGTAGGAAGTGTGTGGGTTGTGAATGCAGAGAGTGGGTTGTGGATGCAGAAAGTGATTGGGCTGTGAATGCAGAAAGTGTGGGTTGTGAATGTAGGAAGTGTGTGGGTTGTGAAAGCAGAAAGTGTGTGAGTTGTGAATGCTGAAAGTGAGTGGGTTGTGAATGCAGAATGTGTGTGGGTTGTGAATGTAGGAAGTGTGTGGGTTGTGAATGCAGAGTGTGGGTTGTGAATGCAGAAAGTGAGTGGGCTGTGAATGCAAAAAGTGAGTGGGTTGTGAATGCAGAAAGTGAATGGATTGGGAATGTAGAAAGTGTGCGTTGTGAATGCAGAAAGTGCGTGGGTTGTTAATGCAGAAAGTGAGTGGGTTATGAATGCAGAAAGTGGGTGGGTTATGAATACAGAAAGTGTGTGGGTTGTGAATGTAGGAAGTGTGTGGATTGTGAATGCAGAAAGTATGGGTTGTGAATGCAGAAAGTGAGTGGTTTGTGAATGCAGAAAGTGAATGGGTTGTGAATGCAGAATGTGTGTCGGTCGTAAATGTAGGAAGTATGTGGGTTGTGAATGCAGAAAATTTGTGGGTTGTGAATGCAGAAAGTGAGTTGGTTGTGAATGCAGAAAATGAGTGGGTTGTGAATGCAGAGTGTGGGTTGTGAATGTAGAATGTGTGGGTTGTGAATGTCGAAAGTGAGTTGTGAATGTAGGAAGTGTGGGTTTTGAATGTAGAAAGTGTGGGTTGTGAATGCAGTGTGTGGGTTGTGAATGCAGTGTGTGGGTTGTGAATGTAGAAAGTGTGGGTTGTGAATGTAGAAAGTGTAGGTTTTGAATGCAGAAGGTGTGTTGGTTGTAAATGCAGAAAGTGAGTGGGTTGTGAATGCAGAAAGTGTGGGTTGTGAATGCAGAAAGTGAGTGGGTTGTGAATGCAAGTGAGTGGGTTGTGAATACAGAAAGTGTGTTGGCTGTGAATACAGAAAGTGTGTTGGCTGTGAAGGTAGAATGGGTTGTGAAAGCAGGTGTTGGTTGTGAATGCAGAAAGTGAGAGGGTTGTGAATGCAGAAAGTGAGTGGGTTGTGAATGCAGAAGGTGTGTGGGTTGTGAACGTTGGAAGTGTCTTGGTTTTGAATGCAGAAAGTGCGGGTTGTGAATGC
>NC_092289.1:18753277-18765777 GCF_036320965.1 Panulirus ornatus | reverse complement strand
TATTTTGCGTATACATGTGTGTATGTGTGTATATATATATATATATATATATATATATATATATATATATATATATATATATATAACAGTTAGTTGATATACATCGAAGAGACGAAGCTAGGACGCCATTTTGACTGTTATATTCCTCTCTTGTATCTCCCCTGATGATGTGATTATTGCACGAAAGTGCACTTGGGAACGTTTCGTGTTTCATTTTCCCCGTGGACTCATAGGAATATATGTATATATATATATATATATATATATATATATATATATATATATATATATATATATAGATAGATAGATAGATAGATAGATAGATAGATAGATAGATAAGAAATGGACGTGAGTTTTGTCCTGCTACTGAGCGAATGAATCTCGTAAGGTAAGTCTCGTACAGTTTATATAGTAAGGAGGCAGTTTTTTCCTCCCCCTCCCCCCCAGATATATAAACATCCCAAACCGGCGTCGCCTCGGGAGAAGTTTATGGCTACGAGCTGGTTCCTCCCTCCTCTAAACCCCCAGAGCTCTCACTCCACTACCACCAGGGACGTCACTACTCTCCCCCCCTCCCCTGACCCCTCTCTTACAAGGGCGTTTACTTTTTTCCAATCTCAGGGTCTTCACTCCGTGTTGTTGTCTTTTTTTTTCAGTGGTTTTCGTATCCCCTTCACAAAAGCCCTTAATTTTCAGTGGTTTTCGCATCCCCTTCACTAGAGCCCTTAATTTTCAGTGGTTTTCGTATCCCCTTCACTAAAGCCCTTAATTTTCAGTGGTTTTCGCATCCCATTCACTAAAGCCCTTAATTTTCAGTGGTTTTCGTATCCCCTTCACTAAAGCCCTTAATTTTCAGTGGTCTTCGCATCCCCTTCACTAAAGCCCTTAATTTTCTTCTCAGGGACCTCAGTCCTCTCACTAAGGACCTCATTCCTTATCCCCAGGGCCTTCGTCCCTCTCATAAGCCCATCCTATCCCCCAGGGGCCTTATTCTTCTCCAGGTCCGCCACACCTTTCCATATTGCCAGCCATCCACTCGCCTCCAAGAACCTTCAGTCGATCTAGGAGTTTCCCATTTCTTTTCTTAATGTCTCTCCCTCCCAAAGGACTTCCCAAACGCCACACTATACCCTCCCTGTCCTGTAGGATGTCCACTCCTTAGCCTCGAGTCCTCCCTTATCCTTACGTCCTTTGGACCTTCCTTCCAAGCGATCTCATTCACCCATGACCCTCTTCCGAAAGTACTTCCTCTTCCATATACTACCATTTGGTCATTTGGATCTTTTCTCTTGTTTTCTTCCACGTTTTCTATCTTTCAGGTCCTCCATATATTTTTTTTTTTCACGGTCTTCTCCGCTTTCTCGTTCTTTCTTGTTCTCGAAGTTCTTGTACAGTCTGGGACAGCTGTAGTTTCTGTGTTGTTTAAGATACCCATGTCTCCTCAATCTTTCTATGCCCCCTCCCCAATCTTTCTATGTCCTCAACTTCTACAGGCTCTTCTTCGTCTTTTTTTTTTTCCCCCATTTCTACCATTATCTATTATCTTCGTTTACAGTTCCAGGTCCTTTTACTTTCTACGTCTACGTTTCCAGGACCTCTGTCCTTTTAGATTCTCTTCCTCTTCAGGTCTTCTTTTCCGCTGATACCTCCCACCCGTGTCCTTTTTGAATTCTCCCCACTTCAGGTTGGGTAAAACCTACAGTCACTTGGGCCATCTGTCTTTCTGGTCCTTGACTTTTCCAAGTCTTACACCAACAGATCCTTCACTTCAGCAGGTCTCGTGCATTTCACATCCGACACAGATTTCCCGAGTTGTCAGCCACTCAAGTTCTCTCACATGTTAAGTTCTTCTGTGCTCTTAATATGTGTCAGGTGTGCCACGACTACAAGCCCGCGCCCTCCCAACCCCACGCATGACCTGAGTTCATAATCATGTGACCCATTCAGGCGGCCTCTCTTGATCCCAGACCTTATCCTGACCTTCTCTCTCTCTCTCTCTCTCTCTCTCTCTCTCTCTCTCTCTCTCTCTCTCTCTCTCTCTCTCTCTCTCTCTCTCTCTTAACATCCCAAGTGGAACTCTCGAGACGTTCCTGTGCGTTTCTCTCTCTCTCTCTCTCTCTCTCTCTCTCTCTCTCTCTCTCTCTCTCTCTCTCTCTCTCTCTCTCTCTCTCTCTCTCTCTCTTTCCGTTTCCCCTCATAAAGATGTCGAGAGACGAGCAGAGGTTAATGCTAGGTGAGATATGGTACGCGACGCTCTCTCTCTCTCTCTCTCTCTCTCTCTCTCTCTCTCTCTCTCTCTCTCTCTCTCTCTCTCTCTCTCTCTCTCTTCGTTAAGTGAACTGCGACATAAAATTACTTTGGGACTTGACGACAGGAAGCGATTTTTTCTTTTTTCTCCTTTTTTTTTTCTGCCGCTGGGAACTTAGTATGGGTAGAAACGAAGTGATTTCTACTTCGATGGATGTGGGTAGAGAAAGGCAGAGAAGATGGGGTTATATAGAATGGGAGCGAGGGGCCACGATGGGGAGTAGATACGAGAGAGAGAGAGAGAGAGAGAGAGAGAGAGAGAGAGAGAGAGAGAGAGAGAGAGAGAGAGAGAGAGAGATCTAAAGCTCATGTATGGGAAGAAGGAAAGAACAACTTCTCCACAAGACTTCACCGGGGGGAGACTGAGAGAGGGCGTGAACATCCGTATTTCATTGTTCTTTTTTTTTCTTTACGCCTTTTCATAACTTGAAGTACGCCGGCAGATGCGTAACTCTGCCGTGTGTGTGTGTGTGTGTGTGTGTGTGTGTGTGTGTGTGTGTGTGTGTGTGTGTGTGTGTAGATGCGATGTTCCATTCTGAAATATGTCTCGTTGTCAGCGACAAGAAATCTTGTCTCTTTTGTAAGAAATTACGCCTGAGTTGCGTAACACTGTCAGTATGCAGTACAAATCTGCGCCTGAGTTGCGTAACACTGTCGGTATCCAGAATAAATCAAGAAAAAAAACAACAGATGAATAATTAATATCGTATCTCGCTAATTAAATCCTCAGCACGTGTCTCACCACCGTTTCAATATTACATTTGAAAAGCCATTTTCCTTTTATTATTCATATTGTATAATGATACGTTTCGGCTGGATTCCACCAAAGTCTCGAAAAGTATATATATATATATATATATATATATATATATATATATATATATATATATATATATATATATATATATATATATATATAAATATATATATATATATATATATATATATATATATATATATATATATATATATATATATATATACATATGTAGTTATGTCTATGTTTTAAAAGCAATTCGGGTATGTGATCCCATAGGACTGGTAGATGAATGTAGTCATATGAGACGTAGCTTTAGCCACTTATATTATCCCAGTGGGTTTGATAACCAAGCTTACAGGAAAGCTAGGAAGACATCTTGTGCTTCTTGTAGCAAAAATGTAACAGATAAGGATAAGTCTAAATGTTTAGTGCTTATTCTCCCAACTTAACTAATCTAAGGCATGTTCTGAAAAATAACAGTGCTTGCAATGTTGCTTTTCAGTGCAATAACACCATCAGTAAGACCTTGAACGACAGTAGGCCAAATCATGCAACGATTGGGAGTGTTTACGCCGTCAAATGCAAGGCATGTAGATATATCTATGTAGGCCAGACAGGTAAAACGGTAACGGAGAGATGTTATTGGCACCGTCATTCAGTAAGCAGGGATGACCACAAAAATGCGATCGCTAAACATTGTCATGAAAATGATCACCCCAGAGATGTTGAAAATCCCGTTATTTATATTTGTGATGAACATGATCATCCCAGAGATCTTGAAAATCCCGTTATTTTATACCCATCTGCTGATTATGACACACGTAATATCATTGAACCTGTCTTAATTGCTAATGCTAAGAACTTTAGTTTGTCCCCAGACAGTTTTGAAGCCCATCCTAGCATTAACCAAATCATTATGTGAGAATTAACAGAACACGAAAACATATAAAAAGTTGTTCAAGACACACCCAGCTACCCAGGTCAACCCCCGCCACGTGATCCACCTTAATCACTCTCCCTTACAACGGTTACGACCAGACAAAGCAGACATTGCTTGGTCTATAAAGATTGGTGTTGGACGGCGGGAATCAAGTGTGATGTTGGGATCAAAATAACTTTGTTAAGTACTGGCACCTGATGAGGTGGATTGTCTCTACGAAACATGTCGTTCCACATGTATAGAAAAACTACATGTTAGAGATTACTTGTTAAATACAATTGTATGAGCTCCTACTTGAGTGCGATTTCATCTTCATGCTATCATCACAGACAAGTGTGATCGTCATCATCATTATATATATATATATATATATATATATATATATATATATATATATATATATATATATATATACCAGGATGGCGGCGATGACAGCACAAAGCCTATCACTTGCTTGACTGAAGCCGATTCAGATGGAAATGAGACCTCTAAGTGAACCGGCGAAGCTGTTGGTGACGACCAATTGGTATGCTGGTGACCATAGACACTCATTCATTGCTCGTCTAGATCGGACTAAGTAACGTAGGGATCAAATACGACCAGCCACGTAGAAAGGTGTGGGCTGGATTGATCTTTATATATATATATATATATATATATATATATATATATATATATATATATATATATATATATATATATATATATATATATATCACGTTATGCAGTTGAAACAATTCTTTTATTAACTCGTGACAAAAAATTTTTGCACAAAAGAGTTACGCTTTCAAAATACATAATTACGGTACTAATTTTTTTTTTTTGTCAGCCCAGTTTCCAAAACCCGCATTTTGCAAATCTCCAATTCAAATTAGATTCGTTGCTGGCTGGGTGGAGAGTTACGTTATTTTTTCAATGATATATATATACATATATATATATATATATATATATATATATATATATATATATATATATATATATATATATATATATATATATATACATTTTACTGTGGAAATAGAAAGATTTATATATGGGACAGGGTACCAGTGTAGATGGTCGATGGTGTAAAGATAGATTAGTCTCCCAAGCATCAATTGTGTCTCGGGTTCACCGCCAGACACATAGATAAAAAGATATGTAGATACGTACATAAGTGGATAGATGGATTTCAAGATACATTATGCACACACACACACACACACACACACACACACACACACACACACACACATGTATAACACACATACACACATATATATATATATATATATATATATATATATATATATATATATATATATATATATATATATATATATATGGATACCTTGCAACACACCCTTCATGCAGCCACGCGCACATGTATCTTGCAATATAGCGAAACAGAAAAACACTGGTTAAAAGACCGGCATTAAAACTTGGCCTGAGCAATGATTGCACTGATGGAAAAGCATAGAGCGGCCACCAATGGCACGCCAGAACATACACACACACACACACACACACACACACACACACACACACACACACGTGCGTCACAGCCCATACGAGAACGAATGGTAGAGGGAAGGGGGAAGGGGCTCTGACATTTCACCTTTTTTTTAACAGTGGCCTGACATGACACTGGGAATATATATATATATATATATATATATATATATATATATATATATATATATATATATATGCTTCATTCAAAGCCACTAAGGCAGCTGGTAGATCTTGTCTCTGTACCCATATTAGCACGGAAATGTAAACATTGGCAAATGTGATGCACCGACTGGAAAAATGGTATCACTTATTGCTCGAGTCTGACTACGTGGTGGAAGAGGATACAAGAGGGAGATGAGGTGGGAAGGAGGGAGAGAGAGGGAGAGAGAGAGAGAGAGAGAGAGAGAGAGAGAGAGAGAGAGAGAGAGAGAGAGAGAGAGAGAGAGAGAGAATGGATGGGAACTCAAAGAGATATTGTAATGAGGGCATCTGCGCAGAGCTGAAAAAAAAATATATTGGAAAAAATATATATATATATTCAAGAGGGTTGATAGCAATAGAATAATTCTATAACCAGAGCATAAACCAATGTTTCAATAGCTTCTGTGAAACCTTGAGTGAAGGAGCCATGACGAGGTTAAAATAACATACAAACTGAGAACAGAATTCTGAAAGGGACAGACTTGGCTCAACAAAGAATGCCAATGTAGGTGAAAGAGTTGACCGTATCCTGTGAAGGAGATATGCATAGTGTGCCGTTGCCAAACGTCAAACAAAGGATATGGGAATGCAAAGGAACGAGTACAGGAGCTGAAAGATAAGGATGGAGTAAGAGAAAGACTATAGAAGAATATTGTGGATAAGATAAAAAAAAGACAATCCAGTCCCTTTTGCACAAGTTCATCAGCCGCAAATAGATATTTATAGAGGAATCACATCAGACTAAGGGGTTAGGGGAGAAGAACAATTTTGGATGAGACAATGTGTGAGGAAATGAATGATAACTTTGAAATTGTTTTCGCAGTGAAGAACACTATTGCCTTGCCCCAACTTCTGGAAAATGGGATGAGAAAGAAGACTTATAGGGCTTTGAAACTCACCATAAAAAGAGACATAACCAAGCTATCAAGATATTTTTACACACATAGGGTTCATGTTCCTGATGAAGTCTTTCCATATGGGCTGAAGGAATGTTTCGAGACACTTCCTGGAAATATCAATCAGTAGGTCACTGTGGGAAATCTCAGTTTCAAAGGCGTAGAAGTGGACAAAAAATATCGTTCCTGTCTTCAAGTAAGGTTAGGTCGAGATATTGCACTGAGCAACAGATCACAGTCTCCCCCCCAAAATTGTAGTTTGTAAAACACTGGGGAGAAAAAAAAGGAAAGCACAGGGGTTGCTACTAGCATAGGAGACAGAAGCTAACTGGAAGTGGACACAGATTCAATGGTTAGAATGCTTGGCGTTACAAACTTCTTAGACTTAGATGACAGGACCAAGTCCGTCTTGGATCTGTTCAAAAGGCTTTCGACAGTGTACCAACATCGAAGGTTAATTGAAAAGCTGGACTTACAGGTGGAAATATGGAGTAGAATCTTCTGTTCTTAGAAAATTACTTTAATAGGACACAGGTGAGCTGAGTATTCTTGACATGGGCTGGAATCCCCAGTAGTGTGCCTCAGGGTTTCTTCTTTGGTCCACTGCTACTCTTGGTATATGCAAATGTCCAGCCTGAAGGACTGGACTCTAACCCGAACATATTTTCAAGTAATGCCAAGGTCGTGAGAGAAGAAAAGAAAAATCATTCTACGCACTTCAGTAGAAGTTCATAAAATTCTATTTAACATGTATTTTTTTATATACATCTGGCACGACTTGTTTCGTGGAGACAGTCCACCTCATCAGGTGCCAGCACTTAACAAAGTTATTCAAATCCCAACATCACACTTGATTCCCGCCGTCCAACACCAATCTTTATAGACCAAGCAATGTCTGCTTTGTCTGGTCGTAACCGTTATAAGGGAGAGTGATTAAGGGGGTTCACGTGGCCGGGGTTGACCTTGGTAGCTGGGTGTGTCTTGAACAACTTTTTTATGCTTTCGTGTATTGTCATTTCTCTCATAATGATTTGGTTAATGCTAGGATGGGCTTTAAGATTGCCTGGGGAGAAATCAAGGTTCTTAGCATTAGCAGTTAAGACAGATTCAGTGACGTTACGTGTGTCATAGTCAGCAGAGGGGTATAAAATAACGGGATTTTCAAGATCTCTGGGGTGATCATTTTCATGACAAATATAAATAACGGGATTTTCAAGATCTCTGGGGTGATCATTTTCATGACAAATATAAATAACGGGATTTTCAAGATCTCTGGGGTGATCATTTTCATGACAGTGTTTAGCGATCGCATTTTTGTGGTCATCCCTGCTTACTGAATGACGGTGCCAATAACACCTCTCCGTTACACTTTTTACCTGTCTGGCCTACATAAGTATATTTACATGCCTTGCATTTGACGGCGTAAACACTCCCAATTGTTGTATGATTTGGCCTACTATTTACTATAAGGTCTTACTGACAGTGTTATTGTACTGGAAATGAACATTACAAGCACTGTTTTTAGAACATGTCTTAGATTAGCTAAGTTGCGAGAATAGGACAACACTGAACATTTAGACTTATCCATATTTGCCACATTTTTGTTACAAGAAAAATAAAATGTCTTCCTAGCTTTCCAGTAAGCTTTGTTCACAAACCAATTATGGTAATATAACTGCCTAAAGATACGTCTCATATGACTACATTTATCTACTAGGCCTATGGGATCACATATCCGTAATGCTCTTTAAAACATAGACATAACTACAGACATTTTTACAGTAAAATCATGTACTGAGAAATAATGAATATAACTCTCAGAGTTTGTAGGCTTCTTGTAGATTTGAATGGACAAATGATCATACTTTCTATTTGTCAACACATGTAGAAAGGGCAGTTTGCCTTCTTTTTCCCATTCCATCTTGAATTTTGATATTGGGGTGGATGCTATTCAATTCATTAAAGAAAACATCACAATCTTAGAAGGATGGGCCACAAGGACCGCACATCAACCAAAATCCTAATGCAATTTTTTCATCTTAAGATAAGGAATAGGACGAAAAATTGACAATGTTCTTGTCAAAGTTTGTTGCTTTCGACCGTAGACTGTTGTAAAAAAAAAAAAAAAAAAAAAATCTTGTCTATTGTTTGTTCCAAATGGTTCTTTTACCTGATGAGTTGGTTTCTTGCGCGTCTTCTGCCGTCACTCATGTATACATACGGTCGGCCGCTAAGACAGGGGTTATCGTAGGTGGAGGAGAGTGCTCTTCCAACATTTCTGAGGGTTGCAGAAGGCCTGGTCGGAGTCAGTGTTATCACTGTCTTATGTGCTAGCATTAACCAAATCGTTATGAGAGAATTGACAATATACGAGAACAGAAAAATAGTTGTTCAGGACACACCCAACTACCCAGGTCAACCCCCGCCACGTGATCCCCCTTAATCACTCTCCCTTACAACGGTTACGACCAGACAAAGCAGACATTGCTTGGTCTATAAAGATTGGTGTTGGACGGCGGGAATCAAGTGTGATGTTGGGATTCAAATGTCCTTATTAAGTACTGGCACCTGATGAGGTGGACTGTCTCCACGAAACATGTCGTTCCACATGTATAGAAATATTGCATGTTAAATATAATTGTATGAACTCCTACTGAAGTGCGATTTCACCTTCATCCTATCATCTCGAGAGGTAAGTTTGAATGGAGAAAAACTGGAGGAAGTGAAGTGTTTTAGATATCTGGGAGTGAATCTGGCAGCGGATGGAACCATGGAAGTGGAAGGGAATCATAGGGTGGAGGAGGGGGCGAAAGTTCTGGGAGCATTGAGGAATGTGTGGAAGTCGAGAACGTTATCTTGGAAAGCAAAAATGGGTATGTTTTAAGGAATAGTGGTTCCAACAACGTTGTATGGTTGCGAGGCGTGGGCTATGGATAGAGTTGTGCGCAGGAGCTTGGATGTGCTGGAAATGAGATGTTTGAGGACAATATGTGGTGTGAGGTGGTTTGATCGAGTAAGTAATAATATCGTAAGAGAAATGTTTGGCAATAAAAAGAGTGTGGTTGAGAGAGCAGAAGAGGGTTGTTGAAATGGTTTGGTCACATGAAGAGAATGAGTGAGGAAAGATTGACCAAGAGGATATATGTGTCAGAGGTGGAGGGAACGAGAAGAAGTCGGAGACCAAATTGGAGGAGGAAAGATGGAGTGAAAAAGATTTTGAGTGATCGGGGCCTGAACATGCAGGAGGGTGAAAGGCGTGCAAGGAATAGAGTGAATTGGAACGATGTGGTATACGGGGGTCGACTCGCTGTCAATGGATTGACCCAGGGCGTGTGAAGCGTCTGGGGTAAACCATGAAAAGTTCTGTGGGGCCTGGATCTGGAAAGGGGGCTGTGGTTTTGGTGTATTATACATGATAGCTAGAGACTGAGTGTGAACGAATGTGGCCATTGTTGTCTTTTCCTAGTGCTACCTCGCACACATGCGGGGAGAGGGGGTTGTTTCATGTGTGGCGAGGTGGTGATGGGAATGAATAAGGGCAGACAGTATGAATTATGTACATGTGTATATATGTATATGTCTGTGTGTGTATATATATATGTATACGTTGAGATGTATAGGTATGTATATCTGTGTGTGTGGACATGTATGTATATACATGTGTAAGTGGGTGGGTTGGGCCATTCTTTCGTCTGTTTCCTTGCGTTACCACGCTAACGCGGGAGACAGCGACAAAGCAAAATAAATAAATGAATATATATATGTATACACACACACACACACACACACACACACACACAGCAGGGTCTGAGTAATCAAGACAAAGCCAGGATACCCTTTTGTCTTGTCATTTTTGTTAAGGGAGCGCCTGAAGGCATTGTATGTGGACTGAGAAGAAGCCGTGGCTGTACCGAACTGTGAGGGGAAGGCTGGGGGAGACGGGCGTAGGGTAAGGGGATGGTGGTGGTTGAAGGTGGGGGGAGAAGGAGGGTGGGTGGTGATGTAGGTAGGGGCAGTGTGGAAATTATGGCAAAAGCTTTTTAAGAAGGGGGGAGGATGGGGAGAACAGATGTTTCCATTGGGGAAGAGGAGGGGGGAGAAATGGCGTGTTATAGAGGTGGAGAGGGGAGGAATGACGAAGAGTAAGAGACGTGCTTAACAAAATGAGTAGTTATGATGAGCATTGCTCAGAGGGGTAGATGGATGTGTTTATGTGGGGTAGATGAATGGGTTTATGTGGGGTAGATGAATGGGTTTATGTGGGGTAGATGAATGAGTTACTTGGGGGAGATGAATGTGTTTATGTCGGGGAGATGAATGGGTTTATTTGGGGGAGATGAATGTGTTACTTGGGGGAGATGAATGGGTTTATGTGGGGGAGATATATGTGTTTATGTGAGGGAGATGAACGTGTCCATGTGAGGGAGATGAACGTGTTCATGTGGGGGAGATGAACGTGTTCATTTGGGGTAACTCTATTCTAGGAGGGCTTCATGTTGGGGGAGGGGAAGGAGTGAGCACTGACTGGCTTAGTTTGCTAAGGAGTCAAGGTGCATAGGGAGAGAAGAAGGGGTGAAGTGTTCATCCCAGATGATACTGGAAGCTGGAGTCATTCGAGAGGGAAGAGGAATGAGGCACATGTGCATGTCGCCAACTACTCACCGAGAAAGCGACGCTACGCAGGGGATGAGGGAAGGGAGAATGTATGCATGATCAAGTAAATTATCAATAGTTATTTTAAAACTAGAAATGTACATGGATGAGACTTTGCTTCCGTCATTGTGGCGAAGGCAGCACTCAAGCAACACTGAGGGGGGGAAATGTATTGCATTCAAGAATGATAAGGAAAAAAGTTGGCGGTGTACAGAGGGAGGGAGTTTGAGTTCAGCATTTACTAAAACATTGTCAGGTCATTTCCGAAGACCTTTGAGCGCGACATAACGACCATTGAACGCGAAGTTACGACCCTCGAGCACGACGGTACGACCCTTGAACACGACGTTACGACCCTTGAATGCGACGTTACGACCCTTGAAGGCGACGTTTACGACCCTTAAACACGACGTTAAGACCCTCGAACACGACGTTACGACCCTTGAAGGCGACGTTACGACCCTTGAACACGACGGTACGACCCTTGAGTACGACGGTAAGACCCTTGAGCACGACGGTACGACCCTTGAACGCGACGGTGCGACCCTTGAGCACGACATTACGACCCTTGAACACGACGTTACGACCCTTGAACACGATGGTACGACCCTTGAGCACGACGATACCTGGTTCATGTAGGTTAAAGCAAATATTCTCCATTTGTGGGCATTAAAGCATAGAGTCATCGTCAAGAGCCGCTAGAGCCAGGGGTAGCAGAGCACAGAGCCTTCTAACAGCGACAAGATCGCGATATATAGAGACAACGAACCCGAGAATTAGCGAGGGTTAGAGCGAACAATGCAGGACCAGTAGTAAGGGGGTGGCGTGATGAAAGGACAAGAAATACATTTCAGATAAATCAGCAGGAAATAATAGAGACGAAAACCCAGCAGTCATAAAGGCAGGAACCTGGGGAGTAATAGAGCTAAGGCCAGGGAATAATAGAGCCCAGAGCCAGGCCAGTAATATGACAGTTCCTCTCTTATTGTTTGCTTACAATGGCCGGCTCAGAATGGCGAAACAGGAGATATAATGAACATGTTTCTTTTCTCTTCCAGCGGGGTTGGGTGAAGGGTGGGTGAAGGTGGTGGTGGGTGGTGGATGTGCGCATCACCACCCACCCACCACCCCCGTCTCGTCCTCCTCCTCCTCCTCCTCCTCCTCCTCCTCCTCCTCCTCTTAACCCCCAAACCCCTCATCTCTCTACCCTTCCCCACTCCCCCCCCCCGAGGGTATTCTTGCAACA
>NC_092289.1:18688277-18748277 GCF_036320965.1 Panulirus ornatus | reverse complement strand
GCAGTTTCTCACATGAATCAGCCACCAGCGCTGTATCATCAGCGAACAACAACTGACTCATTTCCCAAGCTCTCTCATCCACAACAGACTGCATACTTGCCCCTTTCCAAAACTCTTGCATTTACCTCCCTAACAACCCCATCCATAAACAAATTAAACAACCATGGAGACATCACACACCCCTGCCGCAAACCTACATTCACTGAGAACCAATCACTTTCCTCTCTTCCTACACGTACACATGCCTTACATCCTCGATAAAAACTTTTCACTGCTTCTAACTACTTGCCTCCCACATCATATATTCTTAATACCTTCCACAGAGCATCTCTATCAGCTCTATCATATTCCTTCTCCAGATCCATAAATGCTACATACAAATTCATTTGCCTTTCTAAGTACTTCTCACATACATTCTTCAAAGCAAACACCTGATCCACACATCCTATACCACTTCTGAAACCACACTGCTCTTCCCCAATCTGCTGCTCTGTACATGCCTTCACCCTGTCAATCAATACCCTCCCATATAATTTACCAGGAATACTCAACAAACTTATACCTCTGTAATTTGAGCACTCACTCTTATTCCCTTTGCCTTTGTGCAATGGCACTATGCAAACATTCCGCCAATCCTCAGGCACCTCACCATGAATCATACATACATTAAATAACCTTACCAACCAGTCAACAATACTGTCACCCCCTTTTTTAATAAATTCCACTGCAATACCATCCAAACCTGCTGCCTTGCCGCTTTTCATCTTCCGCAAAGGTTTTACTACCTCTTCTCTGTTTACCAAATCATTTTCCCTAACCCTCTCACTTTGCACACCACCTCGACCAAAGCACCCTATATCTGCCACTCTATCATCAAACACACACACACACACACACACACACACACATATATATATATATATATATATATATATATATATATATATATATATATATATATATATATATATATATATATATATATATATATAGTCTCACTGAAATCAGCATTAGGATGGACAAGCCAAACTAAACATGTAAGTTACCCCAAACATTGATACCCATGTAAATCGTCCAAGGTCCTCTCCTACGTGTGGTTTTTGCGACCACAATATCCGTCTCATTCCTCTCTCTCTCTCCATTTGCTAGGACCAGCCAGGCACCTTCACCTGACTCATGTCTCACGTTTCGCCCTCTCTCCTTCAACCACGAATAACACTCCCCCTTCCTCCTGTGGAGCAGCAGAGTAATAATGGTCTTGTTTCTTGGGAATATGTCATTTTTCCTTAACTGTAATCTTTATTTTCGTAAGACTGGTAGATCTGTGGCTAGATCCATCTCCTCTTTCAAGAGGAGGAGCCCCCCCGCCGCCACCACACACACACACAAAAAAAAATATAGCACTTCATATAATGGCTTTTCCAGACTCCACTACTTCCCTCGGATGATGGAGGTCGTCTCTCAAGATCTCGCCGACGCTTCTGTTCAGTTTCCATATCTCGTAACGAGATACAGAGACCGATGCATCCACCGGAGCGGAAGGTCCCCCTAACCAGAAGACACTTCCCCCCCTTGGCTAATTCCTCCGCTGTCAGATATATTGTTTCTGGTACCGCGTTCATCACAGTCGCCTGGAGTCGACGTTCCTTTGTCCCCACAGACAGACAGACACACAGACACAAACACACACACACACACACACATACACACACACACACACACACACGCACACACGTGCGCGCACATCCGCCGCCGCTGTCTAGCCCCTCAAAAAACCTGACCTTCTCACGAGTGCTTTATCTCCTCTGAAAAAGTTTTTCCTATTGCGCCGCACTTGTCTGGGGTTCTACCAACACCACCACCCCTCTCTTCTCTCCCCCAACCCCAAACTCTTCCATCCTCCCCCTCTCCTTTTTTTTTCGTGCCACATCTACTAGGGCTCATTCCCCCTCCTTCCCTCTTCCCCTCCCACACACCGCAGGTACACACACAATGACTAGGGCGCTTCTCCTCCCCAGACGCCCCACATGCTGGAGATCTTCTTCTTCCTCGCCCTCTGCCCTTCGCCCGCCCATACCAGCTGGAGGGGGGTGACCGAAGGGAACCACCAGCTGATTACATCACCCCCCCCACCAGACGACCAGTGGGGAGGTTGCTGCGCCGCGTCCTGGAACACAGCGTCCATGAAAATGGAAGCTAAAGAGCGATCCATCTCGATCCGAAGATCCGAAGCCTCGTCGAACACTCACCTAACACAGGTATAGATACGTACCAATGGAAGTAGTCCATCCATATTGATCTAAGTTTGTTAGAATTATTGTCGTTAGACGTTGCGTCTAAATCATCATCTTAGATAAAAGAAAAAGGGGGGGGGGGGGGAAATAGATGGAAATTATGAATATTTTCTTTTCTGTCTCATTGTTATTGTCATTTGCTTGCGAACAGGACGGAGCGCGGGAGGTGAATCAGTACGGTAATCCCTTCCCTCTGACACAGAGGAGAAGCACAGTCCGCCTCTCTCTCTCTCTCTCTCTCTCTCTCTCTCTCTCTCTCTCTCTCTCTCTCTCTCTCTCTCTCTCTCTCTCTCTCTCTCTCTCTCTCATACCTCACCTCAGGGGAGACACATGTGTTTGGGCTATCAAAACATACATCACCCTCCACCTCCCCCCACACTCACACAACACTGGCGGCGCAACGTTCTGGTCTAAGGTCTTGCTAGAGTGGTGCGTTGGGGAAGGAAGATTCATGCGTTATCATGACCCTGTCTTGGCATTCGTTCTCTCTTGTCGCAAGTTCCTTCTTAGAATCGATCATCTGTCACTTCATTCATATATCGTGTTCATCATCTGTCACTTCATTCATATCTCGTATCCATCATCTGTCACTTCATTAATATCTCGTATCCATCATCTGTCACTTCATTCATATATCGTGTTCATCATCTGTCACTTCATTCATGTATCGTGATCATCATCTGTCACTTCATTCATATCTCGTATCCATCATCTGTCACCTCATTAATATCTCGTATCCATCACCTGTCACTTCATTCATATATAGTGTTCATCATCTGTCACTTCATTCATATCTCGTATCCATCATCTGTCACTTCATTAATATCTCGTATCCATCATCTGTCACTTCATTCATATATAGTGTTCATCATCTGTCCCTTCATTCATATCTTGTATCCATCATCTTTCACTTTATTCATATCTCGTATTCATCATCTGTCACTTCATTCATACTCCATATCCATCATCTATCACTTCATTCATACTTCGTATCCAACATCTATCACCCAAGTCACATCTCGCTTTCGTTACATTTCACTCCATTTCATAATTATTTATCATATGTCACATCATTTACATTGTGTGTCCGTCACAAACTCCATATCATAGTCCCACTGAGATGGCTCCCTACGCCACACTTCAACAACCCCATCTCTTCTGTAACCACTCGTTTTCCTGACGATCAATTAAGTAGTCTTGATATCACGTCCATAAAGAAGAGTGTAGTTCTCTCTTTTGATAATTTAGGTGTTAGGTGTGTGGGAACTTGACTTCTATACCATCTCCAAGTGACAGTGGCTTCTTCCGATGAATTTCCCGGCGAGGGAAAACACGTCGAGTTCGACACATCTGCGTTGTGATTATAAAGGCCCAGAATGACGTGGTGAGGACGCCTCGCGTTCAGCACTTCGGACGACCCGCTATCTATCACTGCCGCTCCTGAAGGAGGAGGCATTGTCGTCCGCTCTCCCTCCCTACCTACCTACCTACCTTCTCCTTCCCCTCCCTCCGTCCCTCCCTCCCTCCTTCCCATCGGCGGAGATCCACTTTGCCTCCTGAAGATTCCACAATCAACTCCCTCCATTAATTTTCCCTCCTCAACCTTCCCCCTCCTCCTCCCTCCCTCCATGGCCGAGCTCCATCCCTCTTCCTGACGGTGTCCATCTATCTCGTGTCTCCTCTGTGTGTGTGTGTGTGTGTGTGTCTCTCTCTCTCTCCCTCCCATTAATTATCATATTCTTATTAGCTCCCTCCGGACAACTGGTTCTTCGCGGGGGTAGCGAGGGAGGGTCTCTCTCTCTCTCTCTCTCTCTCTCTCTCTCTCTCTCTCTCTCTCTCTCTCTCTCTCTCTCTGGTTATAAAGACAGGACGCTTAAGCAACGAGATGTTATAATACCTTGTGAAGGGTTGGCCTGTGGTTGTGGCTTTGGCGGAACGATTCATCAAGTCGGGGCGCCGGATGTGGGGTACGAGGAGGAGGAGGAGGAGGAGAAAATAAGAAGGTTGGAAGGAGTAGAAGGGAGGCGGAGGCGGAGGCGTGGGGGGTGGGTGGAGATTGGGAGATGTTTGTGGTCGCTGAGCTGGCTATGACGACCCTGCAAGTGGTGGTAGATGATACAAGGGTCGTTACAGTCGACGGATAACCACCAGGCGACGACGAGTCGTCATTTTAATCACCTTCTTCACATGGTGGTGCTTGATGATTCTGAAGTGCACAAACTGCGAGAGAGAGAGAGAGAGAGAGAGAGAGAGAGAGAGAGAGAGAGAGAGAGAGAGAGAGAGAGAGAGAGGATATTATGAAGAGGAGGGACACATGGGGAACACACACACACAGACGGAGAGAGAGAGAGAGAAAAAAAAAAAAGAAGAAAATTAGAATAAAAATGAAATATAGAAGATATATAAATACGAAATACATTAAGAAAGAATATATAAGAATGAAGTAGAAGAACCTCCGTCGGGCTGGGGTAGAAAATATACAGCATTCGCTGAGCTCAAAAGAAAAATAAAGTACGACAGGAGATAGTGACGACATGAGATAGTGACGACAGGAGATAGTGACGACATGAGATAGTGACGACAGGAGATAGTGACGACAGGAGATAGTGACGACAGGAGATAGTGATAGGAGATAGTGGAGGAGGCTTTTAGTAATGTCATATGATTATGTTTTCCCGGATGCTCACAAAACTCAAACGCTTGTGTGGAGCGTAGTCCACCAAGTATGGTGCTGGAGGTAGCAGTGGGATGACTGTAGAAGGTGCCACATTATACAGTCATTCGTAAATTTCATCCTGTAATCAAATTTCATCCTGTAATCAAATTTCATCCTGTAATCAAATTTCATCCTGTAATCAGATCTTAGGTACCGATGGCCAGTGTGGTGTTGAAGATCAAGGTCTACAGAGAGAATGGTCATCTCTCCTTACCATACTTGGGTATGAGGGAAGAAAAAAAGATATTCTAAAGAGATGTGTTCTAAGTGTGTATATATATATATATATATATATATATATATATATATTATACATATATATATATATATATATATATATATATATATATATATATATATATATATATATATATATATATATATATATATATCCCTGGGATAGGGGAGAAAGAATACTTCCCACGTATTCCCTGCGTGTCGTAGAAGGCGACTAAAAGGGAAGGGAGCGGGGGGCTGGAAATCCTCCTCTCTCGTTTTTTTTTAATTTTCCAAAAGAAGGAACAGAGAAGGGGGCCAGGTGAGGATATTCCCTCAAAGGCCCAGTCCTCTGTTCTTAACGCTACCTCGCTATCGCGGGAAATGGCGAATAGTATGAAAAAAAAAAAAAAATATATATATATATATATATATATATATGGATCTCCGGTATCTTAATTTCCTCTATATCAAGAATTAACATCATGAGAATCTTCATAATGTTCATGACTATCTCTTCTCTAATGTCATTATTACGAAATGAATGATTCTGTTGGAGAAAAGGATTCCAATCAAGATGGATTTTTAGGATAATCTGATTTTCGTGTCGTGTTGGTCACACGAAAGTTATAAGGTAAATGACAGGTGTGTTCATCGCGAACATACCCAGTAAATGTAATTTTGAAAGAGGAGTGGATGATTATAAATTTCACATCATGTAATTACTTTCATGTAATCTTGAGGTGTTGGGATTTAGTTCGCTCCAGGTGAGGGGAGGTGTGAGATGTGGGGGGGATGATGATGTTGTGGAGGGGATGTGGGGGGAGGAGACAGAGGGAGGGAGAAATGGGGTTTTGGGAGGGGGATGGGACCGGGGAAGGCATATAGAACTCGCTCATGAAAATGGATGGCGGGTAGACGACTCTTGTTTACGTGATGGGCACGACCTGCTTACGCGAAGGCGGTTCACACTCACACACACACACACACACACACACACACACACACACACACGCGCGCGCATTCCGGAAAGACACACATGGCCCAAGGGCAGGATGTGAGAGTAATTTTCATGCGACCCTTCGACTACGCAGCGATTACCTGGTCGCGACGAGGGTCCTTGAACTCGCATGGATACAACCCTGTGGGTACGAACATTAGCATTTGGCATGCACCTCATTCACCTACTCAATCCTCCTCCTCCTCCTCCTGCACCTCCTCCTCCTCCTCCACCTCCTCCTCTCGGTGGCGCAGTTAACCTAACCAGGAAGGAAACAAAGCAATGGTTATTCTAACCGTTCGTAGTGCTGTCTTCATCAACTCCATTATGAAGGGAATCCCTTTAAAAAAAGACTGGTTTGTTTCAAATTCTTAGCCTTAAAATTAAAAAGAAAAAAAGCATGTACCAGATATGCTAATGTAGGAAATAGATGAGGACGATGAGAGAGAAAACGAAGGGAAACGAACCCAGGAATTGGCGAATGAGCAGACATTTGTAGGTGGGGGGAAAGAGAATATATCTTATGGGGTTATGATTATGCATATATATAGAATTTTTGTGAATAGACATCTTCAATCAAAGGAGAGTAGAGGGAGAGACCAGACGGATAGACAGACTTGATAGACAGACGACAGTCAAAGAGATAGACAGACAGACAGACAAACAGACAGATGGCCAGACAGGGGTACTTGGTGCTCTCTCTCTCTCTCTCTCTCTCTCTCTCTCTCTCTCTCTCTCTCTCTCTCTCTCTCTCTCTGGTGCAGGCGCCGTACACGCTTCATTTGGCTTCACTTCCCTCCCTGTCCCATGTCAGCCCTTCACAACACCCGCAACGACAGAGCCTCAATAAAGAGAGAGAGAGAGAGAGAGAGAGAGAGAGAGAGAGAGAAGAGAGAGAGAGAGAGAGAGAGAGAGAGAGAGATAGAGAGAGAGAGAGAGAGAGAGAGAGAGAGAGAGAGAGAGAGAGAGAGAGGGGGGGGGAAGAGAGGTCCCTCTCCCCCTCTCTCTCAACGAACCCCCCATCACCCCCTCCCACCCTCCCCAAACCTCCCTTCCCCGGCCCTTTTTCGCCAATAGTGTTTCATTTTTTTCCCTTTTTTTTTTTTTTTTGGGGGGGGCCGTGGGTCAGACTGTTGCATTTCAGTATTTTGATTTTGGTTTCCCTCTGAACACGCAGCAGCAGCAGCATCTGATTGTTCATTTGTATGATAATATTTTCAATCATTCTTTCCTCTCTCTCTCTCTCTCTCTCTCTCTCTCTCTCTCTCTCTCTCTCTCTCTCTCTCTCTCTCTCTCTCTTCAGGTTATTATCTTTCGTATGTATTTATTCGCCTCATTGTCAATACAGCCGCTAATGTTCACCGAGATTGAAATCTTTTTTCCTTTTTTTTTATTTTCTAATGTTTTTTTTTTTCCTTCCAGAGTGTGGAATTTTATGAATAAAATTCTCTCTCTCTCTCTCTCTCTCTCTCTCTCTCTCTCTCTCTCTCTCTCTCTCTCTCTCTCTCTCACCCCTCCTATCATGCCTGTTGTGTGAGCTTTGCACTCCACCAAAAAAATCGTACTTCGGGGACTAGTTCTTATCTCCTCCTTTTTATTTTCCATCTCCCAACCTTCTCACTCCTCCACCACCTACTCCTGTTCCCTTATCCTCCCCCCCCCTCCATCTATCTCTACCACCTCCATCTACTTCCTCTTCATCACTCTAGGCCATCAACCCTCTCTTCACTCCATCCCTCCACTCTCTTTCCATCTTCCTTCCTTCCCACCTCACCCCATATATATATATATATATATATATATATATATATATATATATATATATATATATATATATATATATATATATACATCCTTCCTTCTTCCTGCTGGGTGGTAACTTGCTAAGCCTGACCACTTCCTGCCGCCCTCAGACCTCCTTCAGGTGATGAAGAGAACCCAGTCTTGTGTAAAGACGCGCCTGTCGCACGCCCAACATGGAGAAAGGTGTAGAAAAAAGATATGATATATATATATATATATATATATATATATATATATATATATATATATATATATATATATATATATATATATATATATATATATAAGGACTCCAGTTCCCCTATCGTTTCGAACCCTTCAACTAAGACAATATGGTCGGGGGCAAAGACATAACCTTTACCTAAGACAGCTTGTGAATGTATATTACATCACTATAATATACATTCTCAATATACATTTGCGATATATATATATATATATATATATATATATATATATATATATATATATATATATATATATATATATATCCATATATCGTATACTGGGTGAAGGTACAGCTATACGCTATCAAATCGTCGTATTCTTCATTTGTATATACCTTGACCTAGGGATATTTCGCAGCTCATATCCTTCTCAGCTAATAACGTAAGGCCTCCTTCTAAGCTATATCTCTCAGCAAAGACCATTCCCAGCGTATGTTTCTCGCTCAATGAGATTTTCTTCTGAAATCGGCCGATTTCCGCCTCATAAATCCTTTCCTTTGACCTCATAAGCTTATCCTAGATGACTCCATCACATATACAAGGTCGGCATAGAAGGGAGGGTGCGTGTGTGTGTGTGTGGAGGGGGTGGAGTGGGTGAGTGGGTCGGTCACCGGTGCCACTGAAATGTTTGCGACCGTGGGAGAAGGAAACAATTCACAGGGGAACCCGGTGCCAACACACCCCCCCCAACAGTAAATTCACGGGTCTCGGGGCCGTTCGCGATCACAGTTCCAAACGCCAGCAATATCCCAGAGGAGTTTTATGATCTTAATATCCAGCAAACTATGGGTTTGGCCCCGGTAATGAGAGGGCAGGGGGTGGTTTACGAAGCTCATTTGTTTCCGATTATGTTCGATTGTCGGATTCGAACCTCTCGGCCCACATATACCAATTTGCTATGGATATATATATATATATATATATATATA
This sequence comes from Panulirus ornatus, assembly GCF_036320965.1. NCBI lineage: Eukaryota > Metazoa > Arthropoda > Malacostraca > Decapoda > Palinuridae > Panulirus > Panulirus ornatus. Next base: position 18,739,092 of record NC_092289.1, on the reverse strand, counting down.
TATATATATATATATATATATATATATATATATATATATAGGGGAGAAAGAATACTTCCCACGTATTCCCTGCGTGTCGTAGAAGGCGACTAAAAGGGGAGGAAGCAGGGGGCTGGAAATCCTCCCCTCTTGTTTTTAACTTTCCAAAAGAAGGAACAGAGAAGGGGGCCAAAAGAGGATATTCCCTCAAAGGCTTAGTCCTCTGTTCTAAATGCTACCTCGCTAATGCAGGAAATGGCGAATATGTATAAAAAAATATATATATATATCGTTTCTTTTCTTTTAAACTATTTGCCATTTCCCGCGTTGGCGAGGTAGCGTTAAGAACAGAGGACTGGGCCTTTTTTGGAATATCCTCACCTGGCCCCCTCTGTTCCTTCTTTTGGAAAATTAAAAAAAAAAACGAGAGGGGAGGATTTCCAGCCCCCCGCTCCCTCCCCTTTTAGTCGCCTTCTACGACACGCAGGGAATACGTGGGAAGTATTCTTTCTCCCCTATCCCCAGGGATATATATATATATATATATATATATATATATATATATATATATATATATATATATATATAGAGAGAGAGAGAGAGAGAGAGAGAGAGAGAGAGACGGGTTTCGTGAGCTGAAGGCTTCGGGATGAGTGCCTGGGAAATGTTTTTGGTTTATTTTTTTTCGTGAGTGATGACTGGAGTGATGAGGTTCTGTGAGTTAAATGATTTCCTAGATTTTTTTTGTTTTGAAAGTCAAGATAAAGCTCACGAAGGTAAGAGCAGATTCCAACAACATGTTGTACTCTACTGGATTGTTTTTATTTATACTGACCTCGAACTTTGACTTTATGCCCCTTAGAAAAAAACATGTCTGGAGCAGACCGGATGTACGATTAGTATCATTATAATTATTACTATTATGGTTATTATTATTATTATTGTTATTATTATTATTATTATTATTATTATTATTATTATTATTATTATTATTATTACTATCATTATTATTATTATTATTATTACTATCATTATTATTATTATTATTATTATTATTATTACTATCATTATTATTATTATTATTATCATTACTATTATTATTATTATTATAATCATTATTATTATTATTATTTATATTATTTACCTATTTTGCTTTGTCGCTGTCTCCCGCGTTTGCGAGGTAGCGCAAGGAAACAGACGAAAGAAATGGACCAACCCACCCACATACACATATATATACATACACGTCCACATACGCAAATACACATACCCATACATCTCAATGTACACATATATATACACACACAGACACATACATATATACACATGCACACAATTCACACTGCCTTTATTCATTCCCATCGCCACCTCGCCACACATGGAATACCATCCCCCTCCCCCCCCATGTGTGCGAGGTAGCGCTAGGAAAAGACAACAAAGGCCCCATTCGTTCACACTCAGTCTCTAGCTGTCATGTAATAATGCCCGAAACCACAGCTCCCTTTCCACATCCAGGCCCCACACAACTTTCCATGGTTTACCCCAGACGCATCACATACCCTGATTCAATCCACTGACAGCACGTCTACCCCGGTATACCACATCGTTCCAATTCACTCTATTCCTTGCCCGCCTTTCACCTTCCTGCATGTTCAGGCCCCGATCACTCAAAATCTTTTTCACTCCATCTTTCCACCTCCAATTTAGTCTCCCACTTCTCCTCGTTCCCTCCACCTCCGACACATATATCCTCTTGGTCAATCTTTCCTCACTCATTCTCTCCATGCGCCCAAACCATTTCAAAACACCCTCTTCTGCTCTCTCAACCACGCTCTATTTATTTCCACACATCTCTCTTACCCTTACATTACTTACTCGATCAAACCACCTCACACCACATGTTGTCCTCAAACATCTCATTTCCAGCACATCCATCCTCCTGCGCACAACTCTATCCATAGCCCACGCCTCGCAACCATACAACGTTGTTGGAACCACTATTCCTTCAAACATACCCATTTTTACTTTCCGAGATAATGTTCTCGACTTCCACACATTCTTCAAGGCTCCTAGGATTTTCGACCCTCCCCCACCCTATGATTCACTTCCGCTTCCATGGTTCCATCCGCTGCCAGATCCACTCCCAGATATCTAAAACACTTTACTTCCTCCAGTTTTTCTCCATTCAAACTTACCTCCCAATTGACTTGACCCTCAACCCTACTATACCTAATAACCTTGCTCTTCTTCACATTTACTCTTAACTTTCTTCTTTCACACACTTTACCAAACTCAGTCACCAGCTTCTGCAGTTTCTCACATGAATCAGCCACCAGCGCTGTATCATCAGCGAACAACAACTGACTCACTTCCCAAGCTCTCTCATCCTCAACAGACTTCATACTTGCCCCTCTTCCCAAAACTCTTGCATTCACCTCCCTAACAACCCCATCCATAAACAAATTAAACAACCATGGAGACATCACACACCCCTGCCGCAAACCTACATTCACTGAGAACCAGTCACTTTCCTCTCTTCCTACACGTACACATGCCTTACATCCTCGATAAAAACTTTTTACTGCTTCTAACAACTTGCCTCCCACACCATATATTCTTAATACTTTCCACAGAGCATCTCTATCAACTCTATCATATGCCTTCTCCAGATCCATAAATGCTACATACAAATCCATTTGCTTTTCTAATTATTTCTCACATACATTCTTCAAAGCAAACACCTGATCCACACATCCTCTACCACTTCTGAAACCACACTGCTCTTCCCCAATCTGATGCTCTGTACATGCCTTCACCCTCTCAATCAATACCCTCCCATATAATTAACCAGGAATACTCAACAAACTTATACCTCTGTCATTTGAGCACTCACTCTTATCCCCTTTGCCTTTGTACAATGGCACTATGCACGCATTCCGCCAATCCTCAGGCACCTCACCATGAGTCATACATACATTAAATAACCTTACCAACCAGTCAACAATACAGTCACCCCCTTTTTTAATAAATTCCACTGCAATATTATTATTATTATTGTTGTTATCATCATCATCATTACTGTATTTGTTGTTATTGTTACCATCTGTTGTTATCATTATTATCATTACTATAATCATCATAATTATTACGTTATCATCATTACTATAAACCAAAGAAATGTTTTTGTAAATGATTTAGTCACACGTTTCCTCAGTTGGGTCAAACGTTTGGGATAATTTAATATGTTTTTTTTCACCCGTTATAGAAACCAGTTTCCCCCCCCCCTTTATACAAACCAGTTTCCCCCCCCCCCTTTATAGAAACCAGTTTCCCCCCCTTTATAGAAACCAGTCCCCCCCCCCCCTTTATGGAAACCAGTTTTTCTTTTTCTATCCACTCCCATGACAGAGGAAGCAGATGGCTTATGAAAGACCGATATGCAAATTATTCTTCATTAAATGAAAATAACTAAATTTTTCACTAAACCTGGCTATCGATATACCCGAACCCATTACCATTATCTACGCCACAAATGGTCATTAAGGGTCATTATCACCACCATCTGTCTTATTAGGGATTAGACGTGGACCAGTTGCAGAGGAGGCTCGAAGGGTCGTACCGTCGTGCTCAAGGGTCGTACCGTCGTGCTCAAGGGTCGTACCGTCGTGCTCAAGGGTCGTACCGTCGTGCTCAAGGGTCGCACTGTCGTGCTCAAGGGTCGTACCGTCGTGCTCAAAGGTCGTACCGTCGTGCTCGAAGAGCCGTACTGTCGTGTGTGTGTGTCTGTGTGTGTGTCTATGTGTGTACCTATACAGGTAGGTAGATAGATAGATAGAGAGAGAGAGAGAGAGAGAGAGAGAGAGAGAGAGAGAGAGAGAGAGAGAGAGAACATGTGTGTGTGTGTGTGTGTGTGTGTGTGTGTGTGTGTGTGTGTGTTTGTGTGTGTGTGTGTTTATACAGGTAGGTAGAGAGAGAGAGAGAGAGAGAGAGAGAGAGAGAGAGAGAGAGAGAGAGAGAGAGAGAGAGAGACAGAGAGAACATGTGTGTGTGTGTGTGTGTGTGTGTGTGTGTGTGTGTGTTTGGTTTACGCTGTCTTCCCTCTCATCAACAACACCAAGTTTACCTCACAGTCCACAGTTTGTAGAGGCAATAACACAGAAAAACGACCTAAGTTTCGTATGATCTTCAGCAGACTTCACTAATACCCAAACTTTCCACCCCCCCAAAAGTCCATATTTATAACCCGCAAAAATGACTATAGTTCACGAACTTCACCAATCAACATCCTTCCCTCTCCGCCACAGGAATCTGGGAAATAGAAGCGTTATTTGGGGCGTTTCATTTGCCGGGAGAAAGTGTCTGAATTCACCGTTGCTATTACTGCGCCCGTTTGATTCAAGCGGCGTCGTCGTCGGTGGTGGTGGCCACTCACTGAGCGTACGGCCCTCTCCGCGCCCCGCCACCCTCCTCTCTAAACCCACCCACCCACCCACCAGGTTCGGTTCTCCCAGTCTGAGAGCATTAATATGCCGGGCACCCAGATTGCGTTTTTAACCCCGGCCAGTCGCGAGGCATTTTTATTCAGGCCGTCCCGAGACTATTATACACCGGCCACTCATAGAATATTTTGCATCTCGGCCGCTCAGGGAGCATATTTTTCTCTCCCTCCTCCTCCTCCTCCTCCTCCTCCTCCTACACCGGCCACTCAAAGAGCATTATTTAACCTCCCCCTTCGACCACTCAGAGAGCATTGTTTGCGCCGTCCCACTCCCGGAGCATTTTAGCATGTCAGGCACTCGGAGCCGATGTAACGGTGAAAAGTACAGGCAAGAGGAGACGCTCAAGGACCTTTTCCATAATGATGATGAAGCGAAGACAAATAAGATTCACCGAAACAATGGCCGGGAAATGGAATTTGATACACACGTCGGAGAGGATCAACACAATGTCAACTCGTTTTCATTGAGATAAACGAGTTTTCTATCCTTTTCCAGATATTTTTTTTCTTAAGAGGTCTCTAAGATTTCTTTTGTTTTCGTTTTTCCTTCTTCAGTTCTTTGGCTTCTTCATGACCCCTGTGCGTCCATATGGTCCAGTGCTTTTGGCGTAAAATCTTCCACAAATTAATGTCTTCTCGTGCAAGAAGCTGGAGGAGGGAAATGTTGATAATGCAATGTCGTGTTTTATGTCCTTTACAGGATTTTTGAATCGTACTTTCTAAACGTAGAACTTCAGGACGAAAACAGCGAGCGAGGTTTTTTATTTTCTAATGTTTTTTTTTTATTATTGAATGAAGACTTATAGCTGCTCAGATATGACATGTTTCTAACCCGGGAGAAGCAATTAGCAGCAAGCATCATAATTGGAGTCATTAAGGAATTCCACATTCTAATTTTCCCTGAGTTACCCAGCGAACACCACCCCTCACGAGGTCTTCGGTCTTATTTTGCGCGTTTTCAGAAAACCGCAAATGCGTTCGTCATCACGGGTGTGTGTGTGTGTGTATGTGTGTGTGTGTGTGTGTGTGTGTGTGTATGTGTGTGCGAATGAGTGTGTGTGTGTGTGTGTGTGTGTGTGTGTGTGTGTGTCTACAAAAGGGGGCATGCGTGTGCTCATGCATCATCGCGTACATGTGTATCAAAGCTCCTATTGCTTGTGCTTGCGTGCGTACAACAGCCAAAAACACAACTGCACTCTCGGTATGAACGCAGCCAGCACCATGATATACACGTCTTTGTTCCACTGTTGTTGAACGAAGAATCGCAATGGGTCTATCCATCAAAGCAGGGGCGTGAGCGATGGCCATGAGCACTTTGAACGTTCGCTGCTGACACCATCGAACTCTCTGCCTTTGGGTATTTATGAGTTCACTTGCCGGTTAGCCAAGTTCGAAATCTACACGTAGTCGCAAACTTTAAGGCGATGGGGAGTGTGGTGTGCCAGGTATTACATGTCTGTGTTGTTTTTCTATGTGTTTTGTCTTCTTCTTCTTCTTCTTCTTCTTCTTCTTCTACTTCTTCTTCTTCTTCTTCTACTTCTTCTTCTTCTTCTTCTTCTTCTTCTTCTTCTTCTTCTTCTTCTTCTTCGTCTTCTTCTTTTTCCTCTTCTTCTTCTTCTTCTTCTTCTTCTTCTTCTTCTTCTTCTTCTTCTTCTACTTCTTCTTTTTCTTCTTCTTCTTCTTCTTCTTCTTCTTCTTCTTCTTCTTCTTCTTCTTCTTCTTCTTCTTCTTCTTTTACTTCTGCTTTTTCTTCTTCTTCTTCTTCTTCTCTCTTCTTCTTCTTCTTCTTCTTCTTCTTCTTCATCTTCTTCTTCTTCTTCTTCTTCTTCTTCTTCTTCTTCTACTTCTTCTTCTTCTTCTCCTTCTTCTTCTTCTTTTTCTATCTTCTCCCATTTCAGCCCCCTCATGTTCTGGCCCTCAGAACCCCCCTCGGTTCTCAAGGCAGACATTGGTTCTCAGAGCAGACCATTCAACCCCATCAGTTACGTACGCCTCTCCCCCTTTTGTGACGGGTATGTGTGACGCTTGTTACGTACGCATCTCCCCCCTTTGTGACGGATATATGTGACGCTTGTTACGTACGCCTCTCCCCCTTTTGTGATGGATATGTGTGACGCTTGTTACGTACGCATCTCCCCCCTTTGTGACGGATATATGTGACGCTTGTTACGTACGCATCTCCCCCTTTTGTGACGGATATATGTGACGCTTGTTACGTACGCCTCTCCCCCTTTTGTGACGGATATGTGTGACGCTTGTTACGTACGCCTCTCCCCCTTTTGTGATGGATATGTGTGACGCTTGTTACGTACGCATCTCCCCCCTTTGTGACGGATATATGTGACGCTTGTTACGTACGCATCTCCCCTTTTGTGACGGATATATGTGACGCTTGTTACGTACGCCTCTCCCCCTTTTGTGACGGATGGAAGGCGAAGGATCTGCCCTCGTTCACGGATGCTGGTGTTGGCAGAGAGAAAACCTCATAAGTCTGGGAGCATTTTTCCCTTTCCTATGGCTGTCACTCCTCTGGTGCACCGCTGCTCCCTTTCTTTTTCCTTCCTCCTCCTCCTCTTCTTCTTCGACAATGTCGGTTACACAAGAATAATAGTCGAGGGAAGGGAGTTAGGCGCATTTAATCCGCCAAGTCTGTTAATTAAGACTCAAGAGAGAGAGAGAGAGAGAGAGACAGAGAGAATAACTCTAATTTTGAATCCCAGACTTTAATTAATGACCCCCTCCTCCTCCACCTCCTCCCTCCACTTCCCTACCTTCTTTCCCCCAACCGACCACCACCACCTCCTACCACCCCTCCACACCACCCCCTCTCCTTTTTCTTTTGAGGTTGTGGTTGTGATTAAAAGTATTTTTTTTCTTCTTCTTCTTCTTCTTCTTACCCCCTCTTCCCTCCCCCCTGTTCAATATTTATCAAGGTTGTATGGGGGGGGGGGGGGAGGAGAAAAGTTCTCACCATCTCCGCTAATGAATTTGAACGAAACTTCAACCGTGAAAAACCCAAGTGATGTAACGTGAAGTTTTTTGCGGTTAAGAAGTCATTCACTACAGGTGTGGCCAGATGAGATATGCCCAAAGGAATACGAAAGGAGGAATTCAAACAGCAATAGACCATTAAAACTAAATACAAAGGAATTCAAACAGTAACAGACTATTAGGATTGAATAGAAAGGAATTCAAACAGCAATAGACCATTAAGACTAAATACAAAGGAATTCAAACAGTAACAGACTATTAGGATTGAATAGAAAGGAATTCAAACAGCATTAGACCATTAGGATTTAATAGAAAAGGAATTCAAACAGCATTAGACCATTAGGATTGAATAGAAAAGGAATTCAAACAGCATTAGACCATTAGGATTGAATAGAAAAGGAATCCAAACAGTAACAGACCATTAAGACTGAATACAAAAGGAATTCAAACAGTAACAGACCATTAGGATTGAATAGAGAGGAATTCAAACAGTAACAGACCAGTAGGATTGAATAGAAAGGAATTCAAACAGCATTAGACCATTAGGATTAAATAGAAAAGGAATCCAAACAGTAACAGACCATTAACAGTGAATACAAGAGGAATTCAAACGGTAACAGACCAGGAAGAGTGAAGACAAAGAGATTCAAACAGCAAACAAACTATCAGGACTGAATGCAAAGGAATTCAGACCAATAGAACATAGGAATTCAAGGAGCAGACAGACCGTTAGAACTGACCACACAGGAAATCAGGCTCTAACGCACCACTGGCACAGAATACAAAAGGAATTCAAATGGTACTGCGTGCTACTTAAACAAGGCTATTTTGTGAAAGTGGATGAAGTCAGAAACTCATAGATGAGTGTGATACGAATACAGGGACGTACAAAGATATATTTCGAAAGAAAAACAATATAATCAAAGCTACAGACCTATATCGTTTCTTTTCCTCATACCTGTTGCAGAGACCTGTTCTTATGGAGGTCAACAAGTGAGGATCATATCAACGCTTCCGTAAATAAAAGTAGAAGAGTCTTGAGAAGGCTAGGAAAACCGCACAGCCACTTATATATATATATATATATATATATATATATATATATATATATATATATATATATATATATATATATATATATATATTGGGGATGAGAGAGCTTGGGAAGTGAGTCAGTTGTTGTTCGCTGATGACACAGCGCTGGTGGCTGATTCATGTGAGAAACTGCAGAAGCTGGTGACTGAGTTTGGTAAAGTGTGTGGAAGAAGAAAGTTAAGAGTAAATGTGAATAAGAGCAAAGTTATTAGGTACAGTAGGGTTGAGGGTCAAGTCAATTGGGAGGTGAGTTTGAATGGAGAAAAACTGGAGGAAGTGAAGTGTTTTAGATATCTGGGAGTGGATCTGGCAGCGGATGGAACCATGGAAGCGGAAGTGGATCATAGGGTGGGGGAGGGGGCGAAAATTCTGGGGGCCTTGAAGAATGTGTGGAAGTCGAGAACATTATCTCGGAAAGCAAAAATGGGTATGTTTGAAGGAATAGTGGTTCCAACAATGTTGTATGGTTGCGAGGCGTGGGCTATGGATAGAGTTGTGCGCAGGAGGATGGATGTGCTGGAAATGAGATGTTTGAGGACAATGTGTGGTGTAAGGTGGTTTGATCGAGTGAGTAACGTAAGGGTAAGAGAGATGTGTGGAAATAAAAAGAGCGTGGTTGAGAGAGCAGAAGAGGCTGTTTTGAAGTGGTTTGGGCACATGGAGAGGATGAGTGAGGAAAGATTGACCAAGAGGATATATGTGTCGGAGGTGGAGGGAACAAGGAGAAGAGGGAGACCAAATTGGAGGTGGAAAGATGGAGTGAAAAAGATTTTGTGTGATCGGGGCCTGAACATGCAGGAGGGTGAAAGGAGGGCAAGGAATAGAGTGAATTGGAGCGATGTGGTATACCGGGGCTGACGTGCTGTCAGTGGATTGAATCAAGGCATGTGAAGCGTCTGGGGTAAACCATGGAAAGCTGTGTAGGTATGTATATTTGCATGTGTGGACGTATGTATATACATGTGTATGGGGGGGGTTGGGCCATTTCTTTCGTCTGTTTCCTTGCGCTACCTCGCAAACGCGGGAGACAGCGACAAAGTATAAAAAAAAAAAAATATATATATATATATATATATATATATATATATATATATATATATATATATATATATATATATATTATCCCTGGGGATAGGGGAGAAAGAATACTTCCCACGTATTCCCTGCGTGTCGTAGAAGGCGACTAAAAGGGGAGGGAGCGGGGGGCTGGAAATCCTCCTCTCTCGTTTTTTTTTTTAATTTTCCAAAAGAAGGAACAGAGAACGAGGCCAAGTGAAGATATTCCCTCAGAGGCCCAGTCCTCTGTTCTTAACGCTACCTTGCTAACGCGGGAAATGGCGAATAGTTTAAAAGAAAGAATATATATATATACTCTTCGATCTCGTCAGATTTTCTTTCATAATTCGTTCCAGACACTAAAAGCTTTTCCAGTCTTCTTGGAACGTTGTTATTGTACCACCTGCAGCATTTGAAGGCTAACCTCTTCTTAGGGAACCGGAACACGCCAGTCAGCCATTGGGAATGGAGGTAGGTGGGTTTGTTTACATAGGAGTTGCCAGTTGTGGAGTTTTATCATTTCTTTTTTTTTTGAGGTGGACCGCAGGGTCAGGGTTGGGGGGGGGAGGGTTAATAGATGGGTGGATGGAATGGGTGGATGGTTGCAATACAGTCGTCGTATGCTGGGGGTGCGAGTGGTGTTGATAGAAGTGATGATGGAATGGTTAGATTGCTTGCTGCCTCTGTGATGGTGCGTGAGTGATGGTGATGGCAGTGGTGATAGTGGTAGTGAAGTTGACGTGGTGGTGTTGAGTGATGGTGACAAGACTGATGGTGATGGGGGGTGGTGTGATTTCATTCCACGAACCCATCTATTCTTCTTTTTTTTTTGCCATGGTGATCACTATCACCTATTTGGATTAACATTTCATCATCTGTTTTCATCTGTTTATATCATTTAATGTTCCTATTTTGATAAATCTTTTGTTACATTTTGTTATACTTGGACGTTGCAATTTAGCGATATAAGAACGTAAGTTCAGAACACGGAAAACCTCGTCAGTGCGATGGGTTTACGTCGCACTAACTCTTCCTAGTGCTATGAGCTTGCGACAAGGTAAACATTCCCAGTGTTGTGGGCTTGCGACACAGCATGTATGTTGTGACCTCATCGTGAAAAAATTCTGGGGGCTCTCATGTCCTTTGTGGTCCTCTGTGGTCTGCTTCAGTCCTCTGTGGTCCCCTGAGTCGTCTGTGGCCTTCTCGTGCCCTCTGTCCTCGTCTTGGGTCCTCACTGGTCTTCTGGGATCCCCTCGTATGCTCTGTAGTCCCCTTCGGTCTTCTGTGGTGGTCCTCCGCCTGGGTCGTCTGTGGTCTTCTCGTGTCTTCTGTTGTCGCCTGGGTCCTAAAGTTTTCATCTGATCCCATGACGTCCTGTGTGTTGTCCCACTCCCTAACTTCCCCCTTCCCCACTCCCCATTCAGGACCTATTTCGTGACTTTATATCCCATTCCTTTCAGGTCTTATCCGAGAATCCTTTGCTGACGGCCCTGAAACTTCAGCACCAGCATTCAGGGCCGTTGTGGGGATGGGATGGGGTGCGGGGGAGTTGGTAGGGAGTTCATCGTGAGTCCCTTGATTGTTTCCCTCCCCCTCCCGACGCATCTGATGACGGCGGACGTAATCCCACAGGCAAAACAGAAGAGGCAAGAGTTCCCTCACCACTCGACTTTACCTGCATGCCCGAGTCGTCTTTCATATTCTAATGAGGGTTCATTCCCTGGCGACAGTAACAGATGTGGACAAACACAAGCCTCCTCCACACAGATCAAAGAAGGCGCTTCCCCCGCCCCCACACCACTGATATTTCGGGTATCCGTGATGTGTATAAATTGGCTGTTTGTAATTATCTATTTGTACAGTGTTGGAGAGAGTTCTCTCTCTCTCTCTCTCTCTCTCCCCCTCCTCTCACTCGGAGGGCCCACAAGTGTGGTACTTTCCTTGTGTGTGTGTGTGTGTGTGTGTGTGAGAGAGAGAGAGAGAGAGAGAGAGAGAGAGAGAGAGAGAGGGATGGACGATGTCGCAGGGGGTAACCCACACCAGCGTATCTAAGACCAGGTTCGGCAGCGAAGGTCAAAGGTTTTGGAACCTGCTTCTCAACCCGAATGTTGTTATCAGAGTGAGTCGGTTCTGTGCACCGTCTCGCCACCGTCACCAGAGATCCCTCGTCCCCATGTCGCAGTTCGGGAACAAAACCAAATCAAGATTATTCTTCGAGGGATTATGCGCCAATACAAAAATAGCCCCCATCCCAACCAATTATATTTTTCTTAACACAAATGTGTGTATTGAGGATATTATGCATCACCTACCAGCCACATATATGTAAATATTTATAAAAACGCTACTCAGGCGATTATGAATAAACGAAAAACACGAAGCTGTTCGAGACACTTTTTTCTTTTCTCTTTCCGTCAGTTTTCCAAAATCTTTTCCATTCGCGGGAGATGCAGGAGTATTGCCTTTACTTAGCCGTGAGAGTCTCGTATTTTACCGACAGAAGGACATCAGATGACCCAGCAGTGACAAGGAGATCGCCGATTGTGATTGGCTGGCGAGACAGCAAGAGAGACGGGGCCTTGATACCCCGGCACTCGACGGTGATTGGCTACCGACATAGTGGTGACAGTCCGATTGTCGCCGGTGATTGGATATCGCACAAAACTCCTCCAGACGACCCACCAATAGTGATTTACCGACGGGCAGAATCTGTACTTACGTCAGGGCTACAAATCCCCAATACTACAGATCGCTCCAGACGAGGTTTTGAACCTCATAAAGATGGGTTTCGAACACCTAGATACCGAGAAGTAGCCCCGGGGCAGAGAGAGGATTCCAAGAGGCGAGACGGTCTTCTAATATCATACGTAACGAACAAAGATACCGAGGGAAAAAAAAGATATATATATATATATATATATATATATATATATATATATATATATATATATATATATATATATATATTCCTATGAGTCCACGGGGAAAATGGAACACGATAAGTTCCCGAGTGCACTTTCGTGTAATAATCACATCATCAGGGGAGACACAAGAGAGAAATATAAGTCAGTTGATATACATCGAAGAGACGAAGCTAGGACGCCATTTGGTAAACATGTGGCTGGAAATCCTCCCCTCTCGTTTTTTTTTTTAATTTTCCAAAAGAAGGAACAGAGAAGGGGGCCAGGTGAGGATATTCCCTCTAAGGCCCAGTCCTCTGTGCATAGCGCTACCTCGCTAATGCGGGAAATGGCGAATAGTACGAAAGAAAGAATATATATATATATATATCATGGTTAGTCTTCTATGAAGTGCTAATGGACAAATCGATTTGTATCATACGTCAACACCTTTTCGTAATCAAATGGGATTCTGTACTTGCCAGATATCATTACTCCCGTACAGGTGACGTGCACATATATAAACGTGGCAATTATGACCGAAGCTACACCGAGAGTTCTGCCTCGATTGGGGGGACACAGATGGATCAGTATGGCTTCGAGCCGATTCCGTGCTAGACTTTAAAGGCGATCGGATCGCCTCTGTGTGTAGTCTATGCTTGACATTCAGTCGCACAAGACTCAGGAGGAACACATTTCATTTGTCTTATTATCACCGCGTAGACTAGGCTCCTGCTGCTTTGTTTACATCTCGTAAGCAATGTAGCACTGATTCGCATAACACTCGAGCGTTGCTTCCCTTTACCGGAAACCTGCTTCTGAAACATCTTTTGAGGGACATGACTGAGGAAATCTAAATTCCTTTCCCACCTCGCGTGTGTCTTGCGAACCCGAGACGTCGTCATTTTTGCCCATAAGATAGACTATCGAGTCGTAAACCCTTCTTTTTCTTCCAGTCCATCTCGGAAATTCTACATAGAACTCAACGACTCAACCAGCCTCTCTCTTACTGATGTTGAATACATCTGTCTCTTGTCTCTGTTGCGACAGCTTGTCTCTGTTGCGACAGCTTGTCTCTGTTGCGACAGCTTGTCTCTGTTGCGACGGCTTATCTCTGTTGCCACGGCTTGTCTCTGTTGCGACAGCTTGTCTCTGTTGCAACAGCTTACCTCTGTTGCGATGGCTTGTCTCTGTTGCGACGGCATGTCAATTGCGACAGCTTGTCTCTGTTGCGATGGGCCACATGCATAATTATAGCGTATGTGAACTTAAGAGTTATCTTTAAGACCTGACTCCAAGCAATCATCCCACCACGTCAATGTTACTAAACCTCTACCTCACCCAACCACTCCAAGCATTCATCCCACCACGACAATGTTACTAGACCCCACCCCACCCAACCACTCCAAGCATTCATCCCACCACGTCAATGTTACTAACTATAACAGGAAATTCACTCTTGAAATTTTGACATCAGTGAGGGATGGAGAGGCAAGCATCAAACGAGCGGTGTATGCATTTTACCCGTGGTCTTCGCTAGCCCAAGGGGGTTCATAGTCACCACTACATCCCTATTAAACACCAACAAACCCCTTAATCTTTTCTCTTAAGATGTGTCCTAAGACGCAATCGAAGGCTATATAATGTTACGAATACATCTGAAAATATCATTAACTTAGGTTTTCGTGTTTTTTCTCACTCATGTCGCCAAATAGTTCTCATACTTAGGCTGTTGGGTGCATAGGTTTCGTTTTGTTTTGTTTTTTTCAGCCAATCACATGGCGTTGAGAAAAGGATTTAACGAATCAGAGGTCAGCAGAGGGTATAAATATAGGGTCTTCGAACCGGGGGTTTTCAGTGTTGTTAGACGAGACAGGGGAGAAGGTTGCGTAATTTTTTTGTGTGTGTTTAGTGGGGGCGGGATAGGGGCGTTTAAATTTTTTATAGTAGGGATGAAGTGGGTTTGAGTGATATTGAGGTTTTTAGATAGTTTTATAGGTTGTGTATATCTAATTTTTCTTTATCATAAATGTTTGTCTTGATTTAAAAAACAATAGTTTATGAAAAAAAAATTCTCTTGTCCAGACTCGTTACGATGACGAAACTGTCGCAGTGTTTGATATCTTGCGTTCTTCTGGTTATCTGCAACGCTGATGCAGCTAGAAGTAAGGATATTGTAGTAATTACTACTTTCGAGTATAGTGATCGCATATACTGAAAAGCAAACGTACAAATCATATATTTCTAAAGTTAATATTCGATACGCACGAACCTGAATTCAGTTTTTCGAAATGTAGATTTTTAATGCTTCTGTCTTTCACAATGTAGAAAATACTAATCGGTAAAATTTTATATTTTTTGAATCTAAAATTACGATTTTTAAATTTTCAAATTAATACTATTTTTAAATTTTCAAAATCTAATTTTTTTTCATAAGTTCTGTACGATGATCCTGAGCTGACCTACGTCCCTGACCTCACCTGCTGCTATGGGAAACGCCTCCTTCACCACGGCGAGATCGCTCTGAGCTTGCCAGAATGTTGTCTGCAGTTGAAATGTTCCTTTGGTCTCTTAAAGCTTGAACAAATAGGTCCTCCAGGCAGCACTTACTGTGAGTATATAACCGTAAAATCATATTCGATTTTGAACAATATTTTAATTTCAAATGTTTAGACAATTTATTGAATTGCTTGCCAAATTAACGGAAAAAACTTTAAATTCTTCACTATTATACTAAACAGTAGTCGTTTTATACTTTGATGTATTTCTATTAGAATTCAAGATCCTAATTCGGCATTGATTTTTAATCTCAGGACGTCGGTAATTTGATTTACTTTTTGCACTCTAGGCTGCGAATTCGATGGGCAAATTTACCCTCCAGGCTATGAACTAAACCATTGCTACCCATTGGTATGTACACACGGAGAGTGGCATTACTTGGATCATATAGACGACTGTTGTAAGTATACATATTTTTATATAATAGTTAAAAAGATTTAAAAATCTTTAACATATCGAATGATTTTTTTAAATAGATTTGCATCAAAATTTGAATTTTCATTAAACTTTGTAGATTTTATTCTAATTTCATTAAATTTTTTTTAATAGGTAAACACTGCGCTCTTTACAACGACCCCCACATAATTACCTTCGACGACCACAGCTACGACTGGCACGACGACTGTAATTACACCGTGACCCAAAACGACCTGACCTACAATCCAGAGGTCGGCGTCTTCAGCGACTTCGTCCGTTGTTGGGGCTGCGCATCTTGCTTAGGTCAAACAACCTTCAGGAATGACCCTCACACCATACTTACCCTCAGGAACGGAGCAGTATTCGATGCAAGTCCTTAAGTTATAAAAATTAAATTGCTAAAATTTGATAGATTTTCCAATTATAATTTTCCAATTTTTTGATTTTTTTAAATTTGATACCTTATTTTTTATCAGGTAGCTGATGCAAGTACTTCTTAAAATAGTTATAAAAATTAAATTGCTAAATTTGATAAATTTTCCAATTTTAATTTTCCAATTTTTTGATTTTTTAAAAATTTGATATTTAATATTTTATCAGGTGCTGGTGAACGGTGATCCATTTAACGTGCCGTTCTCTGGTGTTCACGTACTGACGTCATCGGGTGGAACCCATCCTGTGTTAGTGTGGCGGAACAAACACTGTATAATACTACTAGGCTCCTCTCGTCTCGTGGTAACTAAACACAAATTCTATCGCCATGATTGTCATCATAAACACTTAGTCCATAACTTTGCAAAAACTTTCAAACTTTTGAAGGTATTAAACTGTATTTTAAACCTTATATTTCAAATTCCGTCAGCTTCAGCACTGTCGAAATCGACTGGATATATGGGCCCATCCCAGCCACGCTGATAACCTGGACGGGCTCTGTGGTCACTACAACTTCTATATTCGTGATGACTTCACAGATCGCCAGGGCAATGTCCATGACTTGGAGTACCGTCCGTCAGAGTTCCCTATGTCTTGGAAGGTAATTCCTTAACCTTCACGTACAAAACTAATAAGATTCCCCGTAAATTTGATTGGAGTTACTAATCCACATTAATTTGGAATCGAAATGATTTGGGAAAGTGTACATCCGTTGATCAAAAATGGAACTTTTCTAAAGATTAAAAATTTTACTTTATCGTTTCTCTATTCTTTATTGCAGACTAACGACCAAAGTGACCCACACTGCAAGAGGCATTACAATGCTAAACCCTCCTATGGTTGCCCAACTGTAAGTACAAAATCAATAATTAGTTCTTTATTCTGTACCATAAAATTTTCACTGTATATAAAATTTGACTAAATTTTTTTCAATTTAGAATTTAACCATCTTTAAAATTATTTCCCTATCTGCACAGGGTAACCCATGCCGTGCTGGGAAAGTTCAGTTTGACGAATACCTGTCCACATGCAAGAAATACCTGAATGCCATCATTGGGAAACGCAAGGAACTATTATACCTTATAGGTAACAACCCAAGAATTTTTTATTTTAAATTTCCAATGTTTAAAATGTCTCTAAAAATTTTAATTTCTCAAATTTTTTTTCTTAAATTGGACTTTTTAACTTGCAGATTCCTGCGCGTTTGACATATGCATGATGACCCAGAATGGTGAATCTCCTCGAACAATTAAGGAATGGCTTAGAGAACTCCAGGATAACGCTGAGATCGCGAAGGACAACGTCATAAAGACCACAGGTCCTCATCCACGTGAAATTTTAACGTTAAATTGAAATTTTCCAGTTTCTCAATTTGATGGTAAATTTGACAAGGTATTCTCCATTTTTCAGGTAGAAAACCTAGTGCGCCTGTGGAAGTAATTGATGTACACCCAGAACCCATACACCCTAAACCACTCCATCCCAAACCAGTCCACACCATACACCCGAAACCAGTCCACCCCAAACCACTCTACGTCACTCCTTCCTACTCACTAGACTACATTGATCCTCGACAGACGTTCACTTCCCATGAACCTTCTTTCATAGACGGTTTTGCCACCATCGTAACCTACGACTCCCCCGGCGCAACACTAACTCTACCGCGTCTTACTGATGTCTACAGCCCAGTGCCTCTGGTAGGAGCCTCTCCCGAAAAGACACTGATGAAAGAATACGCGACAATCGTGGTAGAATCTCCATCTTATACTTCGACTCCACTTCGTCCCACCGACGTACGCAGTCCACACCTTACCGTCGGAGTCGACCTTCATGTCAGTCCTACGTTAACTCTATCCAAAGAGCATGTCACTCCTTTAAGGGTGATGTCGACCACATACCCTCCCAACCCAAGAGTCCCAAATCTTCGAGTTCCGGGACTCGAAGTAACACCAATGATGGAGCCACATACTGATGACTCTGATCTTGCTACACCTACCATGACAGAGTATATGGAACCGTCAGAATCCATGGAAATGATTTATTCGGCCACACCTACCACCATCACACCTGTGGTTGATATACCACGTAGCAATGTTCTACATCATGCGTCTACAGAGACTAATTATATTTCACAAGGTCCATCAATGTAAAACTATATATTGTAGCAAGTTTTCTTTCACTCTTAGTCTTTTTTTTAACATTACATTAAAACTTCACCCCGATGTTACTTTTGATACCTTGGCTCAACGCAGTTGGTTTGGATTTGGCATGTAAAATTCCTTTTTTTTTTTCTGAATTGCTCATAATATTCATTTTCGTTATAGTAAGTCATTTTCCTTTATCAGTGTCCTGTGTTTACTAAAATCTTAATTTCTATGGGAAATAATCTTTAAGATTATAAAAATATTATTTTCTACTGATAGACTTTAACCAAACATTAACTCCTTGGTACTATATCAAGGGACAAATTCTATAACATAAATGATGCAATATAATGCAGTATGATACATAAGTTACCAATATACTTTTGTAACTACAAAGTCTTTGCATGGACAATGTACTAAAACATCGAAAATGTAAATTTAAATCGCGGATTTGCTCACTATCTTAGAAAAATAGGTTATTTCGCAAGCCCAATTCAGAAATGGGTAAATGCACATTGACATTACATATTGAAATGCTGATTGTTTGAAAAATGATCATTGTTGTACTCATTACGCCACAAATGACGGCTTTAAAAAATTTATGCCTTTCAAAGGAAGGCCGAAAACCACTTAATTACATGCATTAATTACTTTTAAAAACAAGATGCATATGATCATGCGTAAAATTTCGCTAATACTGTATTTACAGCAAGACTCCAAGACGAGCATGGGAAATCCATGACTATAATGAACACAATGAGAGAAAACCTGATAACTTAGAGGGATGACTGAACGGGCGACTAAACTTTCCTCCACTTGATACATCACCACCATACTCTTGTGTACACGCCACAAAAAAACAATATAATGCACTTGTACATTGCAAACTTCCACACGGCACAAAGATAAACTCTTTAAAAGGCCTAAGAACGTATAATTAGAACATAGTAGCGTATTAATGTAAACGTGATCATTGTTAAGTTCACTAATGTAAATAATATTAACGCCAAATGTGTGAATAATTTCTATACGGGGAAGCAAGGTTAATATATATACTAAGAAATGGTTCGTATCCACTTCAGCTCGAGGTATGGTTACCGCATCTTCGAAATGGACTGGTTCGCGACACTCGGGTCCAGGGTTCGTGTCGCTGTGGAATGGGTAAGTGTTAAATCTAAATATATACACAATGTTGTCATAAGCTTTATATAAAAGTATTGTTCGTGTAAAACTTTTCGTTCTTGCTTAACCACACGCTGTGTGTACTTTTAAAAAAAACTACGCACCCTTCGTGTATACTTCAGACACACGAACGTTGATTTCATGCACACACGCTTGAAACTCTCGCGTGCTGGTCTTCGTGTAAGCTTGAGAATCTTTTAATTAACATGCTGGACTCGAAGCCCGGGCCTGGGTGGAAAACTCACACTCCGCCAGCCAGACCTTGGTCTCTCCATTGTGGTTTTAAGAGAATAGGCTCCAAATGATTCTTTTTTCCCCCCCACTTACTGTACGAGGGATGAGCTGTCAGGATTATATTCGCCCTAGGAATTGTTAAGTTGGCAAATGGTTGTAAGTAGTTAAGTTGGCAAATGGTTGTGATTCTCTCCTGTGTATGTTTTTATTGCCTATGAACCCCATTTGTCCCCCCACCCCCCCATAAGCACACCCCCACTCCACTGTTTTACTTTCCACACTGCGTCCAAAATGTTCACGAACTTTGGACCATATAGTCTTTGAGCTTTGAATAAGTCAGGAGTGGTCAAGTTCTGGTAAAAAAAAAAAAGGGGGGGGTTTGAACTTTATAGCAGCAGAGGTTAGGTGTGTGTGTGTGTTCGTGGGAGTTTAGGGTTGGACGTGTGAGGTTGATTTGTCTGGGGGACTGAGGTTTTGTGGCTAGACAGTGCTGCAGAGCAAGGTTGTAGAGTGGGATTGGGGGTTTGTTCGTGATATTAGTTTGGGTTTGAGGTTGAAGAACTGATGTTGTGATTGGTGTAAGGCAGGGGATGTCGGGCTGGGTTGTGAGGTTTTGTATATTCAGCTATGGCCATCAGGTTGATTTGAGGTTGGAGTGTAAGGTTATGGATATAGTGCCGAGGTTGTGGATAAAGGTCTGGGGTAATGGGCATAGAAGGTGGGGTTGTGCATAAACCTTGGGGTTTTTGGGCTAAGGTTGTGAATATATAGAGCAGAGGGTTGTGGGGTTTACTCCTGTGGTTGGGGATACAAGCTTAGAATTGTGGGTGTGGGAGTTTTCATCACGCAAAAGAACCTCAGGCGAGAACCCAGCTGTAGTCATGTGCTGGCCCTCATAATAGCTTGCATGCATTCATGAATACTGGTGTGCATCCATATTTGCTCGGTAGTCTTACCCCTCTCGTACCCAATTATAAAACTCCCGTCCTAGTCCATTTTCATGAGATCTGATGGCCTTTTTTACCGTGCTCATGTGTGCGCGTCATTCTCAAACACTCGTGCAATGCAAGTCTCGGTTATTTCTCTATAGAATTGTCGACCGCAAGTCTCTCTCTCTCTCTCGCTCTCTCTCTCTCTCTCTCTCTCTCTCTCTCTCTCTCGTATTGCGCACACAGAAAGGGGTTAGTCTTATAGAGAAGTGAGAGAAAGAGAGAGATAGGGGTTGAGTGAGGTAAAGTTCGTGAAAAGGAGATGTATGAGATACAAAGATTAGAGAATGAGATAGAAATTAAGAGGAAGTAAAAAGGGGGTTCAGAGAGAGAGAGAGAGAGGAAGCAAGGGGTAAGAGAAGGAGAGCGAGAGAAAGAGGTAAATTAGGAAAGAGAGAGAGAGAGAGAGATAATGTCAAAAGCAACAGTGAGGTAGCGAACCACTGGACACTCTGTGTCTGGTATTACATAACAAAGCTTAAACGAAGGCCAGCTTGATGTGTCCATGAGTTGTCCCGTCTTGACAGCCCGTCAACACAAGCTTTAGCGCACCACAAAAGCTGCTGTCATCCTCACATCTCACGCTATGTAATTAACTAAACAGCACTGGAGTAAAATGAGCTCTGAAAGAGCAAATTCCACTGTAATAGTTATCCGCCCTGGAGGAAATAAAACAGTTTTAGTGTTTATTGTCATTTCGTATTCAAGTGGTTGACCACAAAGGAGACTTGAATTAAGAAGGAGGTAAAAGAAAAACATTTTTTTTTTTTAAACTGAGACGTTTAAATTGTGATTTAAAGTAGCGTTTTCCGTTGATGTTAATAAGGGGAGACTGGACGAACAGTGCCTCCTAGTGGAGCAGAGTTGGTTATCATCGCTGGACGGTGACAAAGTCATCATGTTTAAGGTACGAAGCCATTTTCTTCGAGGCTTTAAGCAAGGAGGTAAATATTCTTGCAGTAGGGCTAAATTGCCTTCCAAATGACGAAGTGATAATGGGTGATTCTATCTTACAGATGAAGATGGCTCATTTTCCCTCGTACAGGCATGAAAATGAATCCCTTTATCGGGTTTGAGAAAGGAATATGATCTCGGCTGTCACTCTCCAAGTACAGAATGGCTCACTCGTCCGCCTTTAGGAGGAAAATGACTTCACTTTCTAGTCTTCGAGCAAACACTGGCTCGCTTTCCAATCTTCAGCCAGAAAATTACTCATGGCATCTCTAGATTTGTGTGTTCAGTGTTCGGACAGATCTATATAGATTCCAGCAATCCAGGTCTAAACTTTTATCCATAGAAATTAATAAGGCAAAATCCTTCATTTTTGACAGGTTTTAGTAATAGTAGAGCTTCGAAATTTTCTAGCTATCTTCGCCCAATACTCCTTTTTTTTTTGCGAACATCAGAACAGTCGGATTCGAACCACCAAGACCGCAACTCGAACACGGAACTTCAGAATCTCGAAACAGCTTTGGATTTGAATTCCGGGGCTTCAGAATCTCGAAACAGCGTTGGATTTGAATTCCGAGGCTTCAAGATCTCGAAACGTCGCTGGATTTGAATACCGGAGCTTCAGAAGCTCGAAACAGTGCTGGATTTGAATACCGGGGCTTCAGAATCTCGAAACAGCACTGAATTTGAATTCCGGGGCTTCAGAATCTCGAAACAACGCTGGATTTGAATACCGGAGCTTCAGAATCTCGAAACAGCACTGAATCTGAATTCCGGGGCTTCAGAACCCTCATGACACAACGCCATCAGCTTGGGGTTTGAACTTTCGGGTGTGGAGGATGAGGGGGAAGAGGTGTCTCGGGAGACCAACCACGCTCGGGCTAATTAAGATGGGCAGAGCGAACCCCAAGTTCACCGATCGTCGAAGTTGGGCAGAGTTGGCCCAAGTTGTGTCTCATGTTGCCTGGTGGCCCGCCCGCCCCACCGCCCCCTTCACACACACACACACACACACACACGCAGTTTCACACGCCCCCACCTTCCAGCCACCACCACCACCACACACGCTTGAGAGAGAGAGAGAGAGAGAGAGGGAGAGAGAGAGAGATAACCCGCGGAAACTGAAACCAAGAGAGAGATAGATGCAGCGACGTCTCCTCTCTGCCACCGTGAGAGAGAGAGAGAGAGAGAGAGAGAGAGCAGCAGCAGCAGCTCATGGATATTGACACAGTCGGTAACCGAACCGGACTAAATGACGTTGCGCCAGTCGACCTGTCAACATTGACCTTAAATGGGAATAAACAGATGACTGTCATTTAAGACGTTATTGGAATTACCGTCAGCTGGAGTTCTGACCCCTATGAGCACGACGTGACAAGTTGACCCTTGAACACGCCTGTACGACTTTTGAGCACGACGGTACGACCTTTGAGCACGACGGTACAACCCTTGAGCACGACGGTAAGAACCTTGAGCACGACGGTGCGACCCTTGAACACGACGGTACGACCCTTGAGCACGACGGTACGAGCCTTGAGCACGACAGTGCGACCCTTGAGCACGACGGTGCGACCCTTGAGCACGACAGTGCGACCCTTGAGCACAACGGTACGAGCCTTGAGCACGGCGGTACGAGCCTTGAGCACGACGGTGCGACCCTTGAGCGCGACGGTGCGACCCTTGAGCACGACGGTACGACCTATAAGCAGGACGGTACGACCCTTGATCACGCTAGTACGACCTTCGGGCTATGATGGCGTGACCCCCTGACCTAACCAATACAGAGTCGTACATTTGTGCTTAAGGCTCGCTGAGATCAAGGGTCGTACTGTGGAGTATATCAAGGGTAAAGGCTTTGATGAGAGAATGGACGACCTTTTCTATTACCATGACGCACACACACACACACACACACAAACACACACACACACACACACACAAACACACACACACACACACACACACACATACACATATATATATATATATATATATATATATATATATATATATATATATATATTGTGGTCATAACATGGTAATCCTTTCCAATTAATAAAATCCCGGAGCTTAATTACATTTAATGGAAATTTAAGCATGCAACTCTGACAATTACATAATGGGCTATGATACGATGTTAATTAATCTCTTTTGGGGAAGGCTGTGAAATAGTTCCTGGCGCGGGAAAAACGTATTATCATACGCTTCAGATAAGGAATTTATCATTTTCTACAGTAGACTGAGGAGGGAGGGAGTGGGAAGGAGAGAGAGAGAGAGAGAGAGAGAGAGAGAGAGAGAGAGAGAGAGAGAGAGAGAGAGAGAGGGAGAAGGAGAGAAGGGGGGGTTGGGGATGGGGTGAGGGTGGAATCCCGAGAGAGAGAGAGAGAGAGAGAGAGAGAGAGAGAGAGAGAGAGAGAGAGAGAGAGAGAGAGAGAAGGGGAAGGGGCTGGGGATGGGGTGGTGAGGGTGGGATCCCTCTAGGTGAATAGTTGGCTCGGGAAGTAGATGGAGACTAGATGGAAGGATAGAGATGGAAGCTTGAGATCAGGTTATCATTCAGGACTGAAATACAGACGATTTTCAACAGCCAATGTAGATAGTTCCGCTGTTGCGACAGGATATGCCAGCGAACTGCACATTGAGCTCAGTCACAAGTGTATTTGTGTGATCTGTCATCACCTATTTTTTTTTTTTCTTTTTTCTTTGGCCTAGACGGGGAGGGAGTTCAACACAGGTGGGGACCCCATTCCTTGAACAAATGGGGCGCCCCCACGAATGTGTGTGATTGCTACTAGCGCGTTATGGGGAGAGTTGACCCATCTGTTAACCTGGTAAATATGTGTTCCATGTCCTTAATCTTAATTGGTTAATTACCTAGGTGTGTGTGTGTGTGTGTGTGTGTGTGTGTGTGTTTTTAAAGGGGGAGAAAGCCAAAGCAGGTGTTAGAAAGGGTAAGACAGCGGTTGGACGACCAAAACATCTGTCGAACATATGAAACACCTGTCGGGCAACTGCACATATCTTTTGAACAGACGAAACATGAGTCAAACAACGACACAAATCTTTTGGACAGACGAAACATAAGTCAAACAACGACACAAATTTTTTGAACAAAGGAAACATGAGTCAAACAGCGACACAAATCTTTTCGAGCAGACGAAACATGAGTCAAACAACGACACACATCTTTTGAACAAACGAAACATGAGTCAAACAACGACACAAATCTTTTGGACAGACGAAACATGAGTCAAACAGCGACACAAATCTTTTGAACAGACGAAACATGAGTCAAACAAATAGAACATTGACCTGAACTAAATCAAACATCCGTCCAGTCACTAAAACATCAGTCGAACAAATAAAAAAAAGAGCCAACGAACAAATACATTATCTTTCATAACTGACTTACGTCGCGCACACGAAGCACAAGTGAAACAAATGAAATGATATCTATCGCATGATGAAGTATGATCAATTCTGTCACACAGGAACAAAAACATCTCTTAAAGATATTGTGTTTGCTGTATTTGTCGAAAAACATCTCTCATTGTGTTTGCTGTATTTGTCCTCATTCTCGAATCCACAAACACACGCGCAGGCCAGATACCCACTCAGCCCCTTCAAACTAACATGTCTGGCAAACAAAAACAAACAAAAAAATATAGATTTCTTTTTTTTTATTTTTTGCTTTGGTATCAGGCAATATTAACCCGGGAAGCGAATGTTGGTTTACGAATATATAATTTGATATCTGCCCCCATCCCCACCCAACCACCCCCTCCTTCCCCTGTTAAAATGAGAGTAATTTGTGCTGGGAACCAAAAAAATAAATACACACACACACACACACACACACACACACACACACACACACACACATACACACACACACATATTATATATATATATATATATATATATATATATATATATATATATATATATATATATATATATATATATATATATATAATATGTGTGTGTGTGTGTGTGTGTGTGTGTGTGTGTGTGTGTGTGTGTGTGTGTATATACATATATGAATTGTACATTTTGTGAAATGTTTCAGTGCAGAATTTCATCCCGAGCAACCTCGTTGCCCAGAACAATTAGTGGATATAGGATGTCAGTGTTAATATTCCTTTGTTGTGAAACTGTTTATTACAACATCGATTATAACAGCCATACCGTCTGGCTACAGGTTGTACTGCCAGGCGCGCGCCACCTACATCACAAGACGAGAATCACAACAGTGTACTTATGTGCAGTGATACACCTACAACACTACCCGTATGATGATACACCTACAACACTACCCGTATGATGATACACCTACAACACTACCCGTATGATGATACACCTACAACACTACCCGTATGATGATACACCTACAACACTACCCGTATGATGATAGACCTACAACACTACCCGTATGATGATAGACCTACAACACTACCCGTATGATGATACACCTACAACACTACCCGTATGATGATACACCTACAACACTACCCGTATGATGATACACCTACAACACTACCCGTATGATGATACACCTACAACACCACCCGTATGATGATACACCTACAACACTACCCGTATGATGATACACCTACAACACTACCCGTATGATGATACACCTACAACACTACCCGTATGATGATACACCTACAACACTACCCGTATGATGATACACCTACAACACTACCCGTATGATGATACACCTACAACACTACCCGTATGATGATACACCTACAACACTACCCGTATGATGATACACCTACAACACCACCCGTATGATGATACACCTACAACACTACCCGTATGATGATACACCTACAACACTACCCGTATGATGATACACCTACAACACTACCCGTATGATGATACACCTACAACACTACCCGTATGATGATACACCTACAACACTACCCGTATGATGATAGACCTACAACACTACCCGTATGATGATACACCTACAACACTACCCGTATGATGATACACCTACAACACTACCCGTATGATGATACACCTACAACACTACCCGTATGATGATACACCTACATCAGTACTACTTACAGTATCGCACCCCCTGCATCAATATACCCCCTACATTAACGCAGTGGCCACATCAATACATCATCTACATCACCTCACTCCCTTCATCAATGCACTGCCTGGACCACCTCACTCCCTTCATCAATACACGACCACAGTCAACGTAAATTAACATGTTCTCATCTTGCATCTTAAACGCATCAGTTCCCACCTGGTTGGAGAACGCTAAGATCATTCCCAGTTTGTAGCGTTCAACGTATACCAGTTTGTAGCGTTCAACGTTCACCAGTTTGTAGCGTTCAACGTATGCCAGTTTGTAGCGTTCAACGTACACCAGTTTGTAGCGTTCAACGTACACTAGTTTGTAGCGTTCGCCGTACACCAGTATGTAGCGTTCAACGTACACCAGTTAGTAGCGTTCAACGTACACCAGTATGTAGCGTTCAACGTACACCAGTTAGTAGCGTTCAACGTATATCAGTTTATAGCGTTCAACGTACACCAGTATGTAGCGTTCAACGTACAGAGTCATTAAATATGTTAACATATCTAATTAGGCGAAATATACCATGATTAGCCTGTCCAGTGAGGTATATTTTCATAAAGATAAAATAACTAAGAGAAAGTCAACTGTGTTTCAGGTGAACGTCAAGCCTCCCAAAATATTGCCGATTACTAATTTTCCGTTCATTTTTGAATGACAGTGCCATCTATTGAGCAGATGACCAGTCATAACAAAACATGTATTTTAACTGGTTGTGTCCAGCTAATAACCCACATTTCTCACGTTGCGTGCGCTCTAACCGGCTGAAATTAAGCCACATATATAAATATATGTATGTATATATATGTATATATATATATATATATATATATATATATATATATATATATATATATATATATATATATATATATATATGTATATTATTATTATTATCATTATTATTATTATTATTAAGACATGAATCTAATTACATAATTGTCGTTTCGTCTCGTTTGTTTCATTGGCTCGTAGGAACACTAAAAATCTAACGAAGAATAACACTTAAAATGTATCAGATACAGGAAATATGATCACGTTCGTGATCTTTGTATTCTGTATCATTCTGTAATCAGGATATATCTCCATATCGAGGATTTCTAAGTCCAGGGGGGTAACTGCTGATTGGTCAGACATTGTCGTCAGGATGGGTGCTTTTCATTGGTCAGAAATCGTGGAGAAAAATCCTACTGACCAATTGAAAATCAGCCTCGCTTGTCGACGAAATAATTATACCAGTTGGAAATGCATTAATAATAATATATATAAATATATATATATATATATATATATATATATATATATATATATATATATATATATATATATATATATATATATATATATATATATATACATATATATATATACATATATATATATATATATATATATATATATATATATATATATATATATATATATATATATAAATATATATATATATATATATATATATATATATATATATATATATATATATATATTTTTTTTTTTTTTTTTCAAACTATTCGCCATTTCCCGCATTAGCGAGGTAGCGTTAAGAACAGAGGACTGGGCCTTTTTCGGAATATCCTCACCTGGCCCCCTCTGTTCCTTCTTTTGGAAAATTAAAAAAAAAAACGAGAGGGGAGGATTTCCAGCCCCCCGCTCCCTCCCCTTTTAGTCGCCTTCTACGACACGCAGGGAATACGTGGGAAGTATTCTTAATCCCCTATCCCCAGGGATAACACACACACACACATATATATATATATATATGTATATATATATATATATATATATATATATATATATATATATATATATATATATATATTTTTTTTTTTTTTTTTTTTTTTGCCGCTGTGTCCCGCGTTTGCGAGGTAGCGCAAGCAAACAGACGAAAGAAATGGCCCAACCCACCCCCATACACATGTATATACATACGTCCACACACGCAAATATACATACCTACACAGCTTTCCATGGTTTACCCCAGACGCTTCACATGCCTTGATTCAATCCACTGACAGCACGTCAACCCCGGTATACCACATCGCTCCAATTCACTCTATTCCTTGCCCTCCTTTCACCCTCCTGCATGTTCAGGCCCCGATCACACAAAATCTTTTTTTCACTCCATCTTTCCACCTCCAATTTGGTCTCCCTCTTCTCCTCGTTCCCTCCACCTCCGACACATATATCCTCTTGGTCAATCTTTCCTCACTCATTCTCTCCATGTGACCAAACCATTTCAAAACACCCTCTTCTGCTCTCTCAACCACGCTCTTTTTATTTCCACACATCTCTCTTACCCTTACGTTACTTACTCGATCAAACCACCTCACACCACACATTGTCCTCAAACATCTCATTTCCAGCACATCCATCCTCCTGCGCACAACTCTATCCATAGTCCACGCCTCGCAACCATACAACATTGTTGGAACCACTATTCCTTCAAACATACCCATTTTTGCTTTCCGAGATAATGTTCTCGACTTCCACACATTCTTCAAGGCTCCCAGAATTTTCGCCCCCTCCCCCACCCTATGATCCACTTCCGCTTCCATGTTTCCATCCGCTGCCAGATCCACTCCCAGATATCTAAAACACTTCACTTCCTCCAGTTTTTCTCCATTCAAACTCACCTCCCAATTGACTTGACCCTCAACCCTACTGTACCTAATAACCTTGCTCTTATTCACATTTACTCTTAACTTTCTTCTTTCACACACTTTACCAAACTCAGTCACCAGCTTCTGCAGTTTCTCACATGAATCAGCCACCAGCGCTGTATCATCAGCGAACAACAACTGACTCACTTCCCAAGCTCTCTCATCCCCAACAGACTTCATCCTTGCCCCTCTTTCCAAAACTCTTGCATTCACCTCCCTAACAACCCCATCCATAAACAAATTAAACAACCATGGAGACATCACACACCCCTGCCGCAAACCTACATTCACTGAGAACCAATCACTTTCCTCTCTTCCTACACGTACACATGCCTATATATGGATCATTATGACATCTTTCAACATCCCTGTTAAATTTTAATGAAGGCAGGACGTGAATGCTCGTTGGCCAGACGCTTGGGGAAGACCTGACTACTAAGAAGAATGACCTAGTGTGTGTGTGTGTGTGTCTGTGTCTCTCTGTCTGTCTGTGTCTGTTACCTAACCACCCACACTCCTCCCTCCATCCCGGGCGTCCAACAGTTGTCTGAGGAAGCAGAAGCAGCACAAAAGGCACCACCAGCCACTGGACCTCGCTCGCGGGTAGCGTGGCTGATTTCCATGCCACAGCCGGAAGGGACCGGGTTGTGGGGGTTTGGGAACGAGATGTTCTAAGAACAACAGATAGTCCGATCTCTGCCTTAAAATCCCTTCACCACAACGACACGTGAAAAAAAAAGATAAATGAAAGAAAAATGAAAGAAAGGACGTGTATATATATATATATATATATATATATATATATATATATATATATATATATATATATATATATACACACACACACACGTGTGTGTGTATATATACACACACACAAAGATCCTGATAAAAAAAAGAGGAAAAAAAAATCCAGATAATCAATATCTGGCAACCATGCCTTCTCCTACACCCCCTCCCCCTCCCACACCCCCCTTACCCACCACCACAAACCCCCACAACCCCCCACAACCCCCCACAACCCCCCACAACTGCTGATGAGTCGCAGATGAAAACATAAACAAAACCAGACATGAAAGGCCGCACAGAGAGGAACTGATATCCCTCTCCCTCACCCACATCCTTCCTCTCTCTCTCTCTCTCTCTCTCTCTCTCTCTCTCTCTCTCTCTCTCTCTCTCTCTCTCTACCCGCTCCTCCCCATCCCCCACACACACACCCCTCCCCCCTTCCTCTCTTGCTCTCACCGAGATTAACGAGCCAAAAGATAATGTGGCGTTGGTTGGGTGGGTGGGAGGAGATGGAGGAGGAGGGAAAGAGAGAGAGAGAGAGAGAGAGAGAGAGAGAGAGAGAGAGAGAGAGAGAGAGAGAGAGACTGTCTTCTTTCTCTTTTTTTTTCCCCTTCCTAAAGTCTGCCGCTAGATGGCAGGCAGGCATGTCTGCCCTCCAGATAGCCCGTACATATATATAGACATACATACGCGCGTTCCGTCCCCGCAAAACTGAATCCCCGAAGCATTTTTTTCGCTCCCAGCAGCAAACACAGCGCGCGTAATGAACCAGCGTCCCAAGCAACGGTCAAGACAATGAAGGCGCGCATTACCGACTTGGTTTTTCCAGAAGCCTGGCTCTCTCTCTCTCTCTCTCTCTCTCTCTCTCTCTCTCTCTCTCTCTCTCTCTCTCTCTCTCTCTAGCGTAGCGTTAGCGGTGTGTGTATGTGAGTTTGAGGCCTGCCACTCAGACGTCAGGCGAGGGAAGACTGGAGTTCCTGGGACACAATAGCCTCGCTACACACGAGCCTTCAGCTCGCCATCATCAACGCTCGCCAACTCGCACACAAGAAAGACACGACCCTGGTCGATGGTGGCCGACCCCCCCTCCCTCTCTCTCTCTCTCTCTCTCTCTCTCTCTCTCTCTCTCTCTCTCTCTCTCTCTCTCTCTCTCTCTCTTCCCTTGGTTACCCAGGGTCCCGACATCTGGATGGTGGTTCCTTCTTGCTGTTCCCCAGTCCCTCCTCCGACGTCTCGTATATATATATATATTTTTTTTTTTCTGGTGACTGAGTCGCTCTTCTGTGTCCTTCTGACGTTTCATTCCGTGGTTCGTCGCTGTTCCGTGGCCCTCTGACGTTTCATTCGGCGATTGGTTGCTATTCCGTGGTCCTCTGACGTTTCTTTCGGTGATTCGACGCTGTTTCGCGGCCCTCTGACGTCTCATCAGGTGATTCGTCGTTGTCCCATGGCTTTATGACGTTTCATTCGGTGGTTTGTCGCTGTTCCGTGGACTTCCAACTTTCCATTTGGTGTTCCATCGCTGTTCCGGTGTTCCCCCTACATTCAGGGGTACTTTCATGTTCCATCGTCCCTTCAGATGAGTGTGGCACACCAGAGACGAAACATAACAGAGGACCTTCCTGACGGAGATGGTGTTCGTGTATGTCAGTTTCCTCCTCCTCCTCCTCCTCCTCCTCCTCCTCCCTCCTTGAGTGGCACACCAGAGACGTAACATAACAGACCACCTTCCTGACGGAGATGGTGTTCGTGTATGTCAGTTTCCTCCTCCTCCTCCTCCTCCTCCTCCTGCTCCTCCTGCTCCTCCTGCTGGCGACGTCGACGAGGTAAGGCTCCGGGCGGTGGTCATATACCACAGCTGCCCGCTAGGTCGTCCACACTTCCTCACTGCAATAACTCTCCCTCTCATGGAATTCACCCATCGGACAGGTTGTCCCAGGCTGCCATCACGGACGCTCCCGCCGCCAGGGGAGGTGTGTGTGTGTGTGTGTGTGTGTGTGTGTGTGTGTGTGTGTGTGTGTGTGTGTGTGTGATAGGGGAGGTTGCGTACTTGAGGGAACGGAAGGGAGTGGGTTATGATTCCAACAAACAGGATGTGCCTCACTTCTAAGGTAGAGATATAGGGTTCAAATAGGCCTCAAAGGTAGGAAGGGGGTTCAGGGGGGGTCTTTCATGGCATGATGGAGGTTCAGGAGGCCTTTTGGAGCGGGGGGTTGGGGGGGGAGACTACTCTTCAGGTTGGTCACATAGGTCAGGGAGAAGGTTTAGGGTGGTCTTATTAGACAGGAAGAGGGATCATGTGGTCTTGTAAGGTCAGGAGGAGGAGGTTTAGGATGGTCACAACGAGCAGAGAGAGAGAGAGAGAGAGAGAGAGAGAGAGAGAGAGAGAGAGAGAGAGAGAGAGAGAGAGAGAGAAGGGATGACATTGTTATTTCAAGGAGGAACAGTTGTCCACCTCCCGAAGAAACGAAGCCAGGGGCACCGCCTTCGCCAACCACTAAGGACGTGAATTAAGGAAGGTTTAAGTAGGGGTTTCATGTTCCTGGGTCGGGTGGGTGTCATGAGGCCCACTGACGTCTCTTGCGATGATTCGTCGCTGCTCCGTGGCCCTCTGACGTCTCTTGCGATGATTCGTCGGTGTTCCGTGGCCCTCTGACGTCTCTTGCGATGATTCGTCGCTGCTCCGTGGCCCACTGACGTCTCTTGCGATGATTCGTCGCTGCTCCGTGGCCCTCTGACGTCTCTTGCGATGATTCGTCGTTGCTCCGTGGCCCACTGACGTCTCATCAGGCGATTCGTCAATGTTCCGAGGCCCTCTAACGTTCCATTCCTTGATTTGTCGCTGTTCCGTGGTCCTGTGACGTCTCACTCGATGATTCGTCGTTGTTCCATGGCCCTCTGACGTCTCACCAGGCGATTCGTCAATGTTCCGTGGCCTGCTTGCTGACGTCTGATTGGACGATTCGTCGTTGTTCCGTGGCTCCACTCCCCCTCTGACGCACTCTTCGATCGATAGATCAAAGACACTCTAAGATGCGATCGAGTCCAAAATACCGCCAGAAAGTAGATGTAAACAGGAGAGGGTGAGGTGGAAAAAAGAAGAAGAAGGGGAAAAAAAAATGGGTTGGTTTGGTTGAATGTTTTACCAGCTGTTGGTCCTGCTGGTCCCCCCTCCCTGGGAGGGTGGTCCACATGGCTGAACCAGAGGGGTAATCTGCTGATGTTTACGCTCTCCTGCGCCACCAAAGACCCGAATTTGGAAAGAGTCATCAGGGCAGGTGGCCTGCGCCAGCCGCGTGTGGAGAGAGCTGTGGTGCACTGGCTGTGGTGCACTGGCTGTGGTGGTAGCTGTGGTGGTGGTGTGGTGGTGCTGCTGTGGCTGTGGTGGTAGCTGCTGTGGCTGTGGTGGTGGTGCTGTGGCTGTGGTGGTGCTGCAGTGTGGCTGTGGTGGTGCTGTGGTGCAGTGGCTGTGGTGGTAGCTGCTGTGGCTGTGGTGGTGCTGTGGTGCAGTGGCTGTGGTGGTAGCTGTGGTGGTGCTGTGGTGGTGCTTTGGTGGTGCTGCTGTGGTGGTGGTGTGGTGGTGCTGTGGTGCAGTGGCTCTGTTGGTGCTGCTGTGGTGCAGTGGTGGTGCCGCTGTAGCTGTGGTGGTGCTGTGGTGCTGCTGTGGCTGTGTTGGTGCTGCTGTGTGGCTGTGGTGGTGCTGCTGTGGCTGTGGTGGTGCTGCTGTGGCTGTGGTGGTAGCTGCTGTGGCTGTGGTGGTGCTGCTGTGGCTGTGGTGGTGCTGCTGTGGCTGTGGTGGTGGCTGCACTGGCTGTGGTGCTGCTGTGGCTGTGGTGGTAGCTGCTGTGGCTGTGGTAGTAGCTGTGTAGACCCGGGATGTTTTTATAACACCACCACCACTACTAGTAGTGGTGGTGGTGTTGGTGGCGGGGGACCAGGCTGATCGAGTGTGATGGTGTGGTGTTCGTGGTGATGGTTGTAGTTTGTAGTGATGGTGGTTGTTGGGTGGTGATGATGGTGATATGGGTGTCTGATGATGGGGTTTGCTTATACCGCTGGTTGGTGATGGTATGTGTGGTGATGGTGATAATGGCGCGCTGTGGTAGTCATTATGGTAGGCAGAGGCGGCTAATAAAACGGTGGTAGAGGATGTGGCGTTGGTGGCTATGACTGGTGTCAAATGGTGGTACGTGGCTGTCAATAAATAGGAGTTTCTAAATAGGAATTTCCAATGTTGTTGGCGATTGGTGGAGCTTGTGTGGTTTACCCTAACCGTTCTCCACACGTTTTCTTTTTCTGAGTCACAAACTTGCCGGTCAGATGGCGTTAGTGTCAACATTTGACGTCTCATTAAATTTTTTTTGGAGGAGTAAACTGGGATAGTTGTGTTTTCCTATGGATTATATATAGAAGTTATATATATATATATATATATATATATATATATATATATATATATATATATATATATATAGAGAGAGAGAGAGAGAGAGAGAGAGAGAGAGAGAGAGAGAGAGAGTGAGCGAGTGAGAGTGAGAGAGAGATAGATAGATAGATATAAACTAACGTTTGTAGACAAATAAGATGATACACTCCGTTACGCGTTTTGCTGTGCCACATTTTGGCCTTCCATCCCAACCCTCACCCCTTTCTTCTTCTTCTTCCCCCTTTTCCACCCCCCCCCCTCCCTCAATCCCACACACACACACACCCCAGCCATTCATCCCCCACCCCAACACAGAGCCTCTTTCCCATGGCTCTCCCTTCATCAAAATTTGGACAAAGTGGTCACTCGGCGGGAAAATTGCCAGTTCGAGTTCCACTTCTTTCTCGTTTTTTTCTTCTCTCTTTTCAATTTTACTACGGTGTTCCCGCGTCCGTCAGGTCGTCTCTGTTGTCCCACTGTCCATTCGACCTACCCGTTCTCCTGTTCAGTCCACCTTACCCATTTCCCTGTTCAGTCCACCTTACCCATTTCCCTGTTCAATCAACCTTACCCGTTTCCCGGTTCACTCACCCTTCCTGTTCCCCTGTTTACTCTACTTTTCCGTCCCCCTGGCGACTGTCATGATGACAGGGGAAGGGTTGCCCGTCCCCCTGGTGACTGTCATGATGACAGGGGAAGGGTACCAGTCCCCTTGGTGACTGTCATGATGACAGGGGAAGGGTACCAGTCCCCTTGGTGACTGTCATGATGACGTCAGATAAAGCCGTACTACAGTTATCATTATTCGCGCATCACAAGACGTTAGGTACGCTTTCTTTGCGTGTACGCATTTTGCCCTCTTGCCGACGTTATAAAAACCCATGGAGGAAAATCATTCTTCCGTCGTCCTGGTGTTCGGTATGAGCAATAACTGTTCGGTTATTGACTTTATTATAACTTTATTGTACGAATGTTTTTGTACGACCACGGTAGAATATCTATAGATAGGTAGATAGATAGATATATAGATAGGTTAGTAGGTAGGTAGGTGAGTAGATAGACTTCGAAATGCGTTGGTATGACGAGACTTTAAGGAGAGAGAGAGAGAGAGAGAGAGAGAGAGAGAGAGAGAGAGAGAGAGAGAGAGAGAGAGAGAGAGACCATAAACACCTCCCCCACTTGTTGCTAGGGGAATTCTCCCCCCATCCTCGAACCCCACAAGCCCCCCCCCCATCCTCGAACCCCACAAGCCCCCCCATCCTCGAACCCCACATGCCCCCCCCATCCTCGAACCCCACAAGCCCCCCCCCATCCTCGAACCCCACAAGCCCCCCCCATCCTCGAACCCCACAAGCCCCCCCCATCCTCGAACCCCACAAGCCCCCCCCCATCCTCGAACCCCACAAGCCCCCCCCCATCCTCGAACCCCACAAGCCCCCCCCCATCCTCGAACCCCACAAGCCCCCCCCTCGATATTTCTCGCCACGGTGCACTACACTGAGGAGTTTGTTTACATGGGTGTCGCCGGAGTGGACAGGGATGGGGAGGGAGGGGGCCCCCCCTTCCATTGTGTGGCCTAGAAGGACGCGCAACTGGTGCTGACAGCTGTGTGTGTGTGTGTGTGTGTGTGTGTGTGTGTGTGTGTGTGTGTGTGTGTGTGTGTGTGTGTGAATCAAACCACATCCTCTTCTCAAAACCCACCCGACCCAGGTTCGATCCTTAGACCTTAGCATAGGGCGCACAGCTAACCCAGCTGTTCATCCTTCTTGTAAAAGCTCTTCACGAGTCCAGAATTTTTTTTCTTCATCTGGAATCTCGTGTGTGTGTGTGTGTGTGTGTGTGTGTGTGTCAGTGGCTAGCATGGCCGTGTGGAAGACTTCCATGTCCAGGTCTGGAAATTCCAGTCTTTGTCTGACCCTCCTGGAAGAGCCTTCTTCTTCTTCCTCTCCCCCTCCGTCCAGTTCTTACAGGTGAGGATGGGTTTGGGCCAAGCCGAGACCTCCTGTGCAGGGCCAGATGGGCCTGGATTGTGTAGGGCCAGTTGGGCCAGGATTGTGCTGGGCCAGATGGGCCAGGATTGTGTAGGGCTAGATGGGCCAGGATTGTGCAGGGTCGGTTGGGCCAGGATTGTGCTGGGTCAGATGGGCCAGGATTGTGTAAGGCCAGATGGGCCAGGATTGTGCATGGTCAGTTGGACCAAGATTGTGTGGGGCCAGATGGGCCAGGATTGTGCTGGGCCAGATGGGCCAGGATTGTGCAGGGCCAGTTGGACCAAGATTGTGTAGGGCCAGATGGACCAGGATTGTGCAGGTCCAGTTGGGCCAGGATTGTGTAAGGCCAGTTGGGCCAGGATTGTGCTGGGCCAGATGGGCCAGGATTGTTCTCCTAATTAGAGATATTTCCATGATATTCTCACCACCATGGCGTGGAGACACTCAGCCTTGTGATCACCCAATTAAACGGGATTTACCACAGGTCGACGCAGGCTGAGGCTGAACGTGTCTGTGTGTGTGTGTGTGTGTGTGTGTGTGTGTGTGTGTGTGTGTGTGTGTGTCTGTGTGTGTGTGTGTGTGTGTGTGTCTGCGTCTGTATGTGTGTCTGTGTCTGTGTCTGTATGTGTGTCTGTGTCTGCGTCTGTATGATAGTCTGTGTCTGCGTCTGTATGTGTGTCTGTGTCTGCGTCTGTGTGTGTGTGTGTGTGTGTGTGTGTGTGTGTGTGTGTGTGTGTGCTTTCTCTCCTCTCGATTTCTTCACTTTTATCCATTATATTCTCCACTTTCTGCAACTTCATCCCTATTTGTGGACAGTCCCCCCGTGTCCCCCCGTTTCCTGAAGTACCACAAATCCACCACACTATTACTGCCACCACCACCAGCGCTATTTACCACCACACCACCACACCATCATCCCCTCCTCCTCCTCCTCCTCCCTAAACCAGACATTCTTTTTTCTCATCTACGAGAGCATTTAGCCCCCTACGACCGCTCACTGCACCGGGAGATGCGTGGTAGAAGACCCCCCTCCTCTCACCCGTATAGTCACCTGTTGCCCCCTCTGTCTCTCCCACGCACCCCGGAACCACCACACACACACCCTCACCCTCACCTCTCCTCCCATTCTGGTTAACAAGGCAGCTGATGCTACCGTACAAGGGATTCCTTTTTAGGGCATGGGGAGGTGGAGGTTGTGGGGGAGAGGAGAGGGAGGAGGCGACGAGCCAGGATGAAAAACTTCAAAAAAGTCTTTTTCTCTTTATGTTTTGCCATGGTGTCTCGTTCACTTCGTGGTTTAGTTCGTCTTAAAGCACCGATCAAGATGCTTCTGTAAATGCCTGAAAGCAAGCTCTCCTTCCTTCAGTTCGCAGAGCATTCCACCTCACCTTGAAGGCAGTGTACCAAACCTTCCGTCCTTCATTTCACGATAGATTCTCCTACATCTGTAGAAAGAAAATTTAACTGTGCATCTGTTGTATCTCATAGGTATACTATATAGTCTCACACACTCCTCTACCATCGCATATTCACAAAACGCTATACTTCGGGGCAAGAGGAGTATACTAAGCGGAGTATACTTAGTATACAAGTCTTGTAGATTAACTGAGGTGCCTTTTGAATTTGTGTTTCAGATACGAGTGACGGTCGAAATGTGTTACTGGTGTGGAAACATATGTCATTGATTGAATACGTATTTACCTTACCTTACCTTTACCCTTACCTTACCCTACCTTTATCCTTACCTTACCTTTACCCTTACCTTACCTTACCTTACCTTATTTCCTTATTTTACCTTACCCTTACCTTACCATTACCTTACCTTTACCCTTACCTTACCTTTACCCTTACCTT
Organism: Panulirus ornatus; assembly: GCF_036320965.1. Classification (NCBI taxonomy): domain Eukaryota; kingdom Metazoa; phylum Arthropoda; class Malacostraca; order Decapoda; family Palinuridae; genus Panulirus; species Panulirus ornatus. Next base: position 18,700,847 of record NC_092289.1, on the reverse strand, counting down.
ACCTTATTTTACCTTACCCTTACCTTACCTTACCTTATTTTACCTTACCCTTACCTTACCACCCTGCCCATTGTGTCCTTTATGGCGCTCCCGTCAAGGGCCTTGGTTGGTTAGCTACCGAGTGGTTTGAATGGGAAAGGTTTTGCGCAAAGAATCGAGCGTCGAGCATATTGAGGTGGAATTGTGTTGGGGGAATTTTCGTGCCCGGTGATGGCTGCGAATTTCTCTCTCCCCTCTCTCTCTCTCTCTCTCTCTCTCTCTCTCTCTCTCTCTCTCTCTCTCTCTCTCTCTCTCTCTCTCTCTATCTATCTATCTATCTATCTATCTATCATTTAATGTAACTAATAATCGACCTAATTTCATGTCTTTTGTATATATATATATATATATATATATATATATATATATATATATATATATATATATATATATATATATATATGTGTGTGTGTGTGTGTGCGAGTGTGTGTGTGTGTGTATGTGTGTGTATGTGTGTGTGTGTGTGATTATTACACGAAACTGCACTTGGGAACTTATCGTGTTTCATTTCCCCTTGGATTCATAGAAAAGAAAAAAAAAAAAAAAAATATATATATATATATATATATATATATATATATATATATATATATATATATATATATATATATATATATATATACATACATATATTCATACACGCGCGCATTTTAGTACATACACACTCACTATTATTCGTCCTGAGCTCCACACAAATATGCGTTGTCCTACCGATGATAATTTACAATCTATCTCTGAAAAGTTTTTTGTGATAATGGAAAAAATAATTACAGTTGGTCATGGCAAACGCGGTCCTTTGGTCCAAAGATCACCCGATGATTTTCCCTCTCTCTATTTTTTTCAAAATGGCCGAAATTGATTTGTAATAAACAAAGTCAAATGAAATTTCCGAAGCCATAACCTCGTATTACTGCGCCATATGAGAATAAGAGTACCACGGGTGGATCTCTCTCTCTCTCTCTCTCTCTCTCTCTCTCTCTCTCTCTCTCTCTCTCTCTCTCTCTCTCTCTCTCTCTCTCTCTCTCTCTCTCTCTCATTCTCCACCAATCCATTCATTTATCTATCTGTCTCTCTGTCGATCGATCTACTTATCTCTAATCTGTCAGTCTGGCTGTCTATCTATCTATCTATCCATCTATCTATCTTATCTACCTCTCTGTCTATCGGTCAGTCACTTTGACTACTTACCTACCTACTCATCTATCTATCTATTTATCTATCAATCTATCTATCTATCATCTAAACTATCTTCTTTCCTATCTAATTTTAGAGGAGAGAGGAGAGAGAGAAAAGAGAGAGAGAGGAGAGAAGAGAGGAGAGAGAGAGGGTATGAGTGAAGAAACCATTGTGTTTTTCAAACCCTGACGTGGGGAAAAATATATAAAAAATATATATATTAAAATATTATATAAAAATTTATATATTATATATATATATATTTAAATTTTTTATTTTTTATACAGACTCTTAATCTTTATCGTTTTTTAAATACTTTGGTCCATGATGTATGCGGAATATATAGTCCCTTAAAAAAAGATGGAAAATTTGTGTCTTTAATGAAGTAATAGGTTCGCATCCGCCTCTCGTTTTCTTTAAGCACTGTTTTTTATGCTGTGTTGATTAGCAATGCTGTCTCCCACGCCAGGTTGAGTGGCTATGCTGTCTCCCACGCCAGTGTGGGTGGTTATGCAATCTCCCACGCCAGTGTGAGTAGCAATACTCTCTCCCACGCCAGTGTAAGTGGCTTTGCTCTCTCCCACGCTAGTGTGAGTGGCTATACTCTCTCCCACGCCAGTGTGAGTGGTTGTGCTCTCTCCCACGCCAGTTTGAGTGGCTATACTCTTCCCCACGCCAGTATGAGTGGCTATATTCTCTCCCACACCAGTGTGAGTGACTTTACTCTCTCCCACGCCTAGGTGAGTGACTGTACTCACGCTAATGTGAGTGACTGTGCTCTCTCCCACGCCAGGTTGAGTGACTGTGCTCTCCTCCCACGCCAGGCTGAGTGGCAGCGCTGTCTCCCGCGTCATTTTGAATGGCAATGTTGTTTACAAGGTTCACATGACGTACCATAAGTAAACAAAGAACAATAATATGACTTTGATCATTTGTATTTCAACTAACTTCGTGTATCAGCCAACTTTGCCTATCGACCATCTTTGTCTGTCTATCCCCATTGTCTATCGACCCCCATTGTCTATCGACCACCGTTGTGTATCGACCACCGTTGTCTAACGACCGCCTCTGTCTATCGACCCCCTTTGTCTATCGAGCAGCAAAGTCAGTTCCTCTTCACCACAACAATCCCTCCTGTAAACTCTGTGTGCGAATATCGCTATATGAATATTCTTCCTTAAGTATTCTCAGACCGAATATTTCCTAAATAATTACAGTATTTATCCACTTGGAATATCTTATTTCCCCCACCGATATTCGCTAACCTCTTATATTCATCCTACTTTGCGCGAATGTCTCATACACCACCTCTATACGGAATATTGTCATATATTACTGAATATTTTCCTAGGAATATCTTCGTGAGTGGAGGGACGTGGAGGGAGTTGCTCCCCATTGGGGTGGGGGGGTGTTGGATTTTGGCGCCACAAGGTTTGCGTGGTATGACCCTAAACTCAATCAAACAAAACAATTGTTTGCCATTTTAAGGTAAAACAGTATTTGTTCTGGTGTTTACTCGCTCCTGCTGACGTACGTATCGTGTGTTTTGTTTGTCTGTTTGTTTGCGTGTGTTTTGTTTGTTTTGTAAGTGTGTATTGTGTTACAGGAACCCGAGGAGCGTAATCGGATTATCTTTTTTTTATATATATTTCCGTGAAGACCGGAATGCTGTGAGTCGTGCCTTTAGGAAATGTGTTACTCATTGAAAATCCGCGAATTTTGTTGCAAAAGGAAATTACTTATGTAACTAGCATTAGTAATTTAGGGTAATAAGTGAAAGATATTGGTAAATGAAGATACAGAGTGGACCCATTACAAAAAAAAAAAAAGAGAAATTGAAGAAAAAACACATTCAAATGTTTAGTTACGCGTTCGTCAACGACCTGCCGTGCTTTTAGGTAATGGACATGAGTTATGCATCAGAACGATATTATCAATTGAAAAACGGTTTACATGAGTTCCACGCGCAGTGTTTGGTTTTTATTGTATTAAATCAGTCCATTCCACTGTATTCATACGGACAGAATATCGTATAATCCAATTGCAGAATGCACTCTCCATATTAAAGGGTGTTTTTGATGCGTTGGCTGTACTGCTTCATGTCCACCTTGCTTATAGTGTGTTGGCAACGCTTCACTGAGCCTGATTCTCTTCTGATGGGAATTAATAATAAACTGTTGTAATGACACAATTTATAATAAACTGCTGTAGTTACACAGTTTCACACTATTGCGTTTATGTGTGTGTGTGTTCGTGTGTGTGTGTGTGTGTGTGTGTGTGTGTGTGTGTGTGTGTGTGTGTGTTTTCATCGTTCATATGGAAAGACATAAGTTTAGAGAATGTTATTTTGAGATGGAATTTTACTGTCTTGCCGAACAACGACATCTATTGAGCGTCAGCGACATTACATCAGAAAAGCGAGTGTGTAAACACGAGTATTATTACCTTCTGTTTCCCGTCTGAATATGATTCTTACTTAGGCCCTTTCAGTCGTATTATCGTAGACATTCCTGTAATACTAAAATCCCTGGGAAATAGACGTATGGAATAGCAGGGAGAAAAAAGGTATATTAGAAAAACTATTATCCTTTTATAATGAGGCTATGACTAAGCAAGGGGACCTGTTCAAATCATTTGACCTGACAGGTGATAAAGGGAAGGGGGACCTATGGTTTGTCGTGGTCTGGTCTGGTTTGGTCTGATAGATGGTGAGAACCTGTGATTTGCTTTAAACTGGTCAGACGTGACAGATAGTGAGGGGAGAAGACGTGTAGTTTTGTTTCCGAGCATAGTTTGACCTACGTAGGTCAAACTATGGAATATGGAAAAACATCAAAATGCTTTCACTCTTTATGATAATCGCTACGTCTCCCACTCGTACAGTTCATGTCTCGTATAGCTCGTGTATGAGAGAGAGAGAGAGAGAGAGAGAGAGAGAGAGAGAGAGAGAGAGAGAGAGAGAGAGAGTAAAGCAGCATACATTTCTCGTCTCATAACTGAAGATCTAAACATAAGAGAACTTCCTTTTAATCAGCAGAAATTCCTCGTTACTTCTTTTCTAAACAGCTCTGCCAAGCTTTATATCCTCCAGGGCTCCATTTCTATTGGGAAACATTATGCGAGACCATCACAGGATTTCAATACCTGTCCTGGGCAATTGTTTGGATGCGATTGTATAAAACAGGAGTGTTTCAATACCTACCTAGTGCGACCATTACTGAGGCCCAGGGTGGGTCCCCATTCTTACGCTTCCCACGCTTCCATTGTCCGGGGAAGCTGTTTTTGATACACCCAGAGGACGTAGTTATCGACAGCAATGGAAGGAGAACCGGTGCAAACGAGAGTAATCAGTGGGAACCGACGCCCTACCAAAACGTAAACAAAGCGGTTGGATCGCATCGGGAGGCGGGAGGGCCTGGCGGGCAGGGACCAAATGAGAACATCTATTTACATATATCCCCTAGTTACCCCTACTGCACGAATATGATATATATATATATAAATATATATATATATATATATATATATATATATATATATATATATATATATATATATATATATATATATATATATATATATGATACTTTGGGTGGAGAGGGTCCAATGCAGTTGAAAATAACTGAGTGCCGAGCATTGTGAGGTGAAAATACACTGGGAGTATTTTTCCCTCGATGTGCAAGTGTGGAACGTGTGTGTTTGTGGTTGCTGGGCAACAAAGAGAGAGAGAGAGAGAGAGAGAGAGAGAGAGAGAGAGAGAGAGAGAGAGAGAGAGAGAGACTCCAACCCACACGACCACCACCGTGATAATCTCTGGTAACGGTAACAGGAACTTTGCAGTAACTTCATCATGGCACAGTGAGGGTAAGGCCATCTCCACACACCATGATGCTCAGGGCCGTTGGCAATGACTCACACCTGACTCTCCTCTACCTCCCCTGTACACCTGACTCTCCTCTACCTCCCCTGTACACCTGACTCTCCTCTACCTCCCCTGTACACCTGACTCTCCTCTACCACCCCTGTACACCTGACTCTCCTCTACCTCCCCTGTACACCTGACTCTCCTCTACCTCCCCTGTACACCTGACTCTCCTCTACCTCCCCTGTACACCTGACTCTCCTCTACCACCCCTGTACACCTGACTCACCTCTACCTCCCCTGCACACCTGAGTCGGCCCTCCTGCACATCTTCTGAGGGAGACGCGTCGACCATCTGTTCCTGCCACAGTATATCGTCTCCCTCACCACCCTGTGCTCTCTGCTCCCTCATCCACCCACCACACTCACCTTCCCCCTAATGTTCCTCCCTCCTCCTCCTCCACCTCCACCTCTCCCTCTTTGCCACCGAGACGCCTCCCAGAATCCCAGGTAACGAGGCACTATTCGCCACCATCAGCTGTGACCACTTAAAGTTGGATTGACCTATTGGCACAGGGAGGTGCTACCTCGCCTCCCTCACTCTACGACACAGGGAGGTGCTACCTCGCCCCCCTCACTCTACGACACAGGGAGGTGCTACCTCGCCTCCCTCACTCTACCTTCTCCCTCTTCTTCTTTCTCCCCTTCTCCAGTCTCTCCATTCCCTTCTTCATTAAGCCTCCCTCCTCCTTCTTCTTCCCTCCAGCATAATCTACCCCTCCACCTCACCCTTGATAATCTCCCAGAGGGTCACCGAATGACCTTATATGTGATGATGGTAAAGGGGATCAGATCCCTAGTGTCACCACCCCTCTCACCCCTCATGCCCATCCCGAGGGACGACGAGGATGTATGAATGGGATTCGAGGGACAAAACCAACGATGGATGCTTTCAGATCCGTGGTGTTGCCGTTTCAAACCAGTGCTTTCCCGCCATAAATGAACTGCGCCCTAGCTCCAACCAACTGTGTCTCTCACAAACCACCGGTGTCTCCCTCAAACCACCGGTGTGTCTCGCTCAAACCAACGGTGTGTCTCGCTCAAACCAACGGTGTGTCTCCCTCAAACCAACGGTGTGTCTCCCTCAAACCATCGGTGTCTCTCACAAACCACCGGTGTCTCTCACAAACCACCGGTGTGTCTCCCTCAAACCAACGGTGTGTCTCCCTCAAACCAACGGTGTGTCTCCCTCAAACCAACGGTGTACCCTCTCAAACAACGCTCAAAGGAAGGGGTTTCCTGACCTTGTCTTTATCTTTTACGTCTAGGAAACATTAATCACTCACATTCACTCTCTTAACATCCCCGGTAAAGGATCTCAAATCCACATGCTTTTCCGAAGACTTAACTTTACATATATATCTCCCCCGGTTCCCACTTTTTCGCTGTTACAGTACCACATCCCCTCACGGTTTAATTTCAGGCCAACTACGGGCGGCAAAGTGTCACTCCTCGCTGGCCTGACACTCTATCCCAAAAATCTTTTCACCGGTCTTGAAAATTTCCGTGAGCTCTCATGTGTTCTCTGTCCCTCGGGACATTTTCATTTACCCGGTTCACTTCTCACTGTTGACTACATTATTCTGGTCTGTGGAAACTCTCCCGACTTGAAAATGTAATTGAATTTATATTTGAGAAGACTTCTCCGCTCTTTTTCATAAGACTTATATATATATATGTATCATACATACACACTCGGCCAACAGATCTTTAATTCAAAAGACCTTGCTCTGTATATATATATATATATATATATATATATATATATATATGCAAAAAGTACACAAGAAACGAGTGCTCGCGAGACGCAGCAGGTAAAACCAAAAGGAAACGTAAACTATGAGGTGTTAAGCGCTTTCGTATATTTACATATAAAGATGTCAGACTCTCTGTCTCTGTTCTCAATCCTGAAGATGTAATTATACGAAAGCTCTTGACGCTTTGTATTTTCTGTTTCCTTGTGGTTTTACCTTTATATATATATATTTTTTTTTTCAAACTATTCGCCATTTCCCGCGTTAGCGAGGTGGCGTTAAGAACAGAGGACTGGGCCTTTGAGGGAATATCCTCACCTGGCCCCCTTCTCTGTTCCTTCTCTGGTGTGTGTGTGTGTGTGTGTGTGTGTGTGTGTGTGTGTGTTGTAGAACCTTATGATAATTCAGAATTTACGGTACATTTACCACAACCTTTGACCCTAACAGTGTCAACCAGTATGACAACCGACTCATACGAACCCACACTTTGCATACTCTTGTTTGGTGGGAAATATCGCTCAATGTCAAAGTCTCGTTTACACCCTCACCACCACCACCAGGAGACTGTGAGAGAGATATACCAGTTATGGAAACGTATTTGATACGCCCGTAGCCATACAAACGTGATTGTAGAAAACGGAATAAGCTACGTATGCACGCGTCTCCTGAGGACATACTGAGACACACAGTTTATAAATTAAGCAGCCCGACTCCGCGTTTCGAAGCGAGAACCAAAAAGAGGGTGAAAACTCTACGGATAATCCTACCCTGGTTTCACTATCTCGCCATTACAAGAAGAATGGCAATTACCGTAGAGTATTTTCTTGGTTATGGATATTAGAATGAGTATATATATATATATATATATATATATATATATATATATATATATATATATATATATATATATATATATATCTTTCCTTCATACTATTGGCCATTTCCCGCATTAGCGAGGTAGCGTTAAGAACAGAGGACTGGGCCTTTGAGGGAATATCCTCACCTGGCCCTCTTCTCTGTTCCTTCATTTGGGAAATTAAAAGAAACGAGAGGGGAGGATTTCCAGCCCCCCGCTCCCTCCTCTTTTAGCCGTCTTCTACGACACGCAGGGAATACGTGGGAAGTATTCTTTCTCCCCTATCCCCAGGGAATATATATATATATATATATATATATATATATATATATATATATAGATAGATAGATAGATAGATAGATAGATAGATAGATATTATTATTATTATTATTATTATTATTATAAAAAATTATAATAATAAACATATCCACGCACTTTCATACACCTTTACAACAAATTAAATGCATGAATAACACTCCGACATCAAAATGAAAATATGAATAGAATGAACCTCCATTGAATACACGTTACGTGATATCTTAAAGATTCTCTTATATGTAACAAACACAGAGGGATTGTTTGTATAACGTAGATCTTCCCCTAACGCACGTGCGTGTGTGTGTGTGTGTGTGTGTTTTACACGCTCGTGCACAAATACGTGTCACACTGTGTACAGGGTATGGTTGTTTGGCTCCTGTGCCGTGCGTCTGGCAGCGCAGGGCGGTGGACGCTGCCGGGCAATAAACAACTATCATACAACACTCCTGCACCCGGAAGCAGTTATCCACTCCCTAATTTTCTCTAATTTACCAATTAATCTTGACGTAACTCGCATGCACATACGACGCTTGCATGCTTGTGCCTCCTGTAAACACACGCACGCACACACACACACACACACACACACACACACTTGCAGACACCCTTAAATTTATCAGTCAGATTGTTCATTTATTTTCCAATATTTGTGGGAGGTAATCCACAAGACTATATTGGTAAGCTATTGGAAAAAGACATTAAAAGGAAATCTTCAATTAAAATATTGACAAGATGTTGGTTTAGATTGGCACTTTGGCAATCCCTTTCAACTAGTACCCCCATTTATTCACCCCCTCCCCATCCCACCCATTCCCTCCCACATCCACTCACCCCACCAACCCAACCCACCCGTTTCTCCTGCTTCCCGCTCTATCCCCCCAACATTCCTCCCCAACACCTTCCTCCTCCCCCCGCTTCTACCAATCTCTTCCTTCCTCACCCCATCCACCACACAGTACCCACCATTATCTCCCTACGATCACCTTTCCTCCCCATTCCACTACTCCCCATTCCACTCCTCCCCACTCCCTGTCTACCGACACCGTCCCCTCCCCTTCCTCCCCTACCTGGGTCTTGACTCTTTTACTTGGCTGATGATGTCAACTGAGAAACAAAAAAATCCACAGATTAATTGACTTAATAAAAAAATCAGCCTTTGATAAATGAATAAAGGGATATTTAAGTATTTTCTTATAACTCTATTGTTTCATTAGTTAACTGAAGTTGTAGGGAAATTGCTTCTCTTCCTCCTTGGTGTTCACAACCGTTATCATAACACAGAGATGTTGTTGCTTGATTTAACGTTTGCTATCATATCTATGGTATCAGTGGCTCAAGGACAGATCAAGAGGTCGGATGATAGGTAGGAGGCCAGGTCACAGACCACGAGGCCAGGAGACAAGCCAAGAGGTCAAGAGACATTGTGTGTGTGTGTGTGTGTGTGGTCAAGAGACATTCGTCTGTGTGGGTGTGTGGTTGGGTGGTGTGTGTGTGTGTGTGTGTGTGTGTGTGTGTGTGTGTGTGTGTGTGTGTGTGTGTGTTATATAGCCTCGTATCCTTGTATATGATACAGTGTATCATATGCGTTGCTTGTGGTAAGACTAGCAAACACAAATCATACATCTTTCACTGCTTCATTCAACCCACCAGCCAAGGTCTAGATTTTAAACTTGATTATTCCTTATCTATTTTTCTCCTATAGATTCCTCACTGCCATCTATCGTCTGAGTGAATCGTGACTTAGAGGGATGTCAAGGGGGCACATTCTCTTCTCAGCACTGTAGGTCAAATTTCACCATGTTGGGTTTGTATAGAAATCTTTTGGTTTCCACTGATCCCATGAGTTTAGTAAGTGATGGACAGAAAACTCTCTCTCTCTCTCTCTCTCTCTCTCTCTCTCTCTCTCTCTCTCTCTCTCTCTCTCTCTCTCTCTCTCTCTATCTATCTATCTATCTATCTATCTATCTATCTCTCTCTCTCTCTCTCTCTCTCTCTCTCTCTCTCTCTCTCTCTCTCTCTCTCTCTCTCTCTCTCTCTCTTTCTCAAAGATCACCACACAGAGCGCTTTCCCACCCCCCCCAGCGTTGCATAATGCAAACATGTCTTTATCTTCCGTAACAAATGGCTAACTACTTAGAATTAGGATAGATTAGAAAGAGATTCGTGTTAATAATTCAGGTAACGGGCATGAGAGTCCATTATTGTTAATCATCACAAAGGATATCACGACCATTCCGACAAATTACTCCCCTAATCACCCAACGAGTTGGTTGGTCAAGGCCTCTCGAAGCTGTGCACCCTGATTGGTAGAACTCATAAGCCTGAACCAATGACATGGATCATTACAAATCAGCTAATGGACTTGATCGCTTCCTTCCAGAAGGTTTTCATGGATAAGCCTCTCTTCTCTCTATCTACCTATCTATCTACCTATCTATCTACCTATCTATCTACTTATCTATCTGCACTGTCACCATAAGTAACACAAGATCCTCACCTCACTGTGTGTCTGTCTGTTTGTTTGTCTGTCTGTCTGTCTGTCTGTCTGTCTGTCTGTCTGTCTGTATATCTGTCTGTCTGTCTGTCTATCTGTATATCTGTTTGTCTGTCTGTATGTCTGTCTGTCTCTCTGTCTCTCTGTCTGTCTCTCTGTCTATGGTGATCACACTGTCCCACACTCCACCTCATTGCAAAGACGCAACACACGGTTCATATATGCATCTGTTCCTTTTCCCCCCATCATGTCCTCCCCTTTACCTCTCAAACCTCTACCAATACACACCACCGCGAACGTTCCCTTCCATTTCTTGAACAGATGGCCACTTTGCTTGGGAGAAGAAAGAAAAAATAAGAAAGAATCTCATTTACATACTGTCCAAAATAAGTGAATTCATCCTAATGTTCTTCAGTTTATGAGCTCCTAAGTGCTCGTTTAAGGAGTATCACACGGATATTTTGGGGGAGGAGGATGTGTTTTTTTATTTCACTTAAGTGGAAAGAGGTTTCCTCAGATCGGGTGAGCACAAGAGACGCGACTAACTGGGGTAACCATGGCTGTGGAGTCATAGATCGTGTCCTGGGTTTGTATCCACGACACATGTCACATGTTCTTCAGTGTGATCGAACACTTCGTATGCATACAATGTATCTGAGGAAGAAACCCATCTTTACCAGCTGTTTTCACCCGGAGTATTTTCGTACCTTTAATATATTTTCCTCTGGTAATTGTGTTCTCATATCGTTTTTTTTGGGGGGGTTGGGTGGATGGAGGATCCAATGGCATTCTTTCTGGCTATAAAAGCGTGGGAAACTGTAAGACTGGAGTTTCCACTATTAGTTCGGCAATGGATGCAGGTGGTGGGTACCGAGACACACACACACACACACACACACACACACACACACACATCCGGGGCCCGCCTGCCCCCACCACAACGAAGTGGGGAGGTATTGTCCCCGGGTATATCTTCGATATCAGAGAAACTCGGGGGAAGAAAAGAACGCATACCTTTATACAATGATGTTAAAGCATGAGATAATGCAGTCTGCAGCTAGAGGAGGAGGAGGAGGGGAGAAATGAGTCTAAGAATATCCTTGCGATTGCTTTCTCCATACATGTAGATAGATAGATAGATAGATAGATAGATACATAGATACATAGATGAATAGATAGATGGATTGATTTCTTTCTATGCGTAAACACAGTCAGTAATGACAGCTAGAAAACCTCCTGTTCATTTTCTTCGTGGCATAATTCCCATGTTCTTTCTCATCATCATCATCATATCTCCAGTAGTACTCTCATCCTCTCTAACGCCCCCCCCCCCCGCCCCGCCCCCCCATCCCTCACTGCCCCTCCCTCTCCATCCCAGCCCCACTACCTCTCCCTCTGCCCCCCCCCCCCCAACGCCACTCAGGCTTCGCGGGGGGAAAAAAAACTAAAGTTAAAGAAAGAAAAGAAGGAAAGAAAAGAAAAAAAGATTCGTAAACATAGATTCATTCTCAAGATAATGTCGCGTAGTCGTCTCTCTCTCTCTCTCTCTCTCTCTCTCTCTCTCTCTCTCTCTCTCTCTCTCTCTGTAGTGGCAAGAACAACTCGTAACAGTCACAAAAGAAAAGAAAAAAAAAGCTAGATATAGTCTAGAGTTCTCGTGCGTGTATTGATGTTCGTTCGTGTAATCACTTTTGCCATTTACGCGTTCTCTGTACTCACATGATGAAAGCTTGAACTCAGATAAGCGTGTACCTTTCCGGCATTCTCACCTTTGTAATTAGCATGGAAATCTAAGCTTGACCTGAGGCGACAAGTTGGTTGATGTGACCTGTTTTGACTCCTAGGCTAATCTGTCATTCGCACTTTAAATTAAAGCTTTGCATGCTCGCCATTACTTACTTTATTTCTAGCTTCATTTTTCGGGATTCCTTTTAATCGAGTTTACTCCATAGGTCGTCTCCATACACCAGCTTACATGGACATGGAACCACCCCACGCCCTCTCATAGCCA
>NC_092289.1:18670777-18683277 GCF_036320965.1 Panulirus ornatus | reverse complement strand
TGATTCGTCTGTCGCAAAGTTCCAGTGGAATTTGAATTTCCTCAAATCAATTGATGGAACTGGATACTTGACTCTGTTTCCCAGGACAGTGTGAGGGGGTTGGAGGGGATGTGAGGAGGAGGAGGAGGTGAGGGAAGGAAGAGGAGGAGTGTATCCAAAACGCGTCGATATTACCTGCCTGGGTCAAGTGTGCGTCTCTGGAGCCACTAAGTCCTCCTGGGAAAGGAAATTGGAGCAATATTCTTTATAGACTGGCAGCCATTCGAAACTGGCTCCCACCCGGCTTGTAATTGGCTCAGTGCTCGCTCGAGGGTGGTTGAAGGGGTCGGGGGGGATGTGGTGGTGGGGGGGTGAAGAGAGAGAGAGAGAGAGAGAGAAGAGAGAGAGAGAGAGAGAGAGAGAGAGAGAGAAAGTGGGGTGGGAGTGGATGGGGGGGTGAAGAGAGAGAGAGAGAGAGAGAGAGAGAGAGAGAGAGAGAGAGAGAGAGAGGGAGGGAGGGAGAGAGAGAGAGAGAGAGAGAGAGAGAGAGAGAGAGAGAGAGGGAGGGGAGTGAGAGGGACGAGGGAGAGGGAGAAAGGGTTTTGAGAAGTTAAGGGGGTGAGGTGGCGTCAGGGGACCTGGGTCCTGTCCATTAAAGATAATGCAAAATCTCTCTCTCTCTCTCTCTCTCTCTCTCTCTCTCTCTCTCTCTCTCTCTCTCTCTCTCTCTCTCTCTCTCTCTCTCTCCCTCTCTTTCTCTCTGGACCTCGGCGGCGCAGAGGTTAGCGTTGCTGACCATGATGCATTCAATGGGCCTTCCGGGGTCAAGAGCACTGAGCCTTTGAGGGAATATTCTCACTTGGCCCCCTTCTAAGAGTCCACGGGGGAAAATGAAACACGATAAGTTCCCAAGTGCACTTTCGTGTAATCATCACATCATCAGGGGAGACACAAGAGAGAAATATAACAGTCAGTTGATATACATGGTATATATATATATATATATATATATATATATATATATATATATACGATGAGTACCTGGTGTGGTTATGGCGTTGCGACGAACCAGCAATATGTCAGCGAGGGGGTTTGTGTCAGATGCGAGCAGCGTATTACTGAATGACTTATCATTCATTCATTTAGTATTCATTAATGAATTATTTCTATTTGATGGTCTTTTCAGCTGCGGCTAATGGATAATGTGATTGATATATAAGTATGTAATTAGTGCAATGGTGTGGAGTTTGGGGGGGGGGAGGAGAGATTTGAGGGGGGGAGGAGGAGGGGGTGTGGAGTGGGGGGGGGCGTTAACACTACGTGCTGCCCAATGGACAGGAGAGAGAGAGAGAGAGAGAGAGAGAGAGAGAGAGAGAGAGAGGGGGGGGGTAATAGAGTGACCACCACCACCAACCCTTGACGTTAAACCACCTACACCCCTGGCGTTAAACCACCACCATTCCTGTCATTAAACCACTACCACCCCTGGCGTTAAACCACCACCACCCCTGATGTTAAACCACCACCATCCCTGTCATTAAGCCACTACAACCCTTGGCGTTAAACCACCTACACCCCTGGCGTTAAACCACCACCATTCCTGTCATTAAACCACCACCAACCCTTGACGTTAAACCACCACCATCCCTAACGTTAAACCACTACCACCCCTGGCGTTAAACCACCACTATCCCTAACGTTAAACCACCACCATCCCTGAGATTATGTACTTGTTTTTTGCATTTGTGTACTTTTTTTGTTCATTATTTGTTTCAGGTAGGTATGCATCCATTTTATATCCCTGTGTGTATTTCTTTATTTGTTTTATGTGAACGTGTATTTATAGCTTGTATTTGTGTAGCTTCTGTTCATTTTTTCCACGTAAGTTTTTATCTCATTGTATTTCTTTGTATTTCTCTTTTGTCTCACGTCAGCTCCAGTTTATTTGTTGCGTTTGTGAATTTTTCGATTTAGTATTTTGTTATCCACGAGAATGGACTTTTTTTTTTGAAATATTTTATGCCTTTTTTTTACTCAACGTATTTATATGTTTATAGCCTTTAATGTTACGTTTGTTTGTTCATGGTTTAATTTTACAGTCTTGTGTTTGTTTTGCTTGCTCAATGCGTTTGTTTGAGCTTCATGTATTTGCATAATGACGATTGCCTTACTTGTTTGCAAACATTTTTACTCTAAAATTACATGTTCTCACTCGTGTTTTTATTCATCTTGGTGTGTGTGTGTGTGTGTGTGTGTGTGTGTGTGTGTGTGTGTGTGTGTGTGTGTGTTACCGAATTCCGCTGTCCTGTAGCGAGGCCCTAACTTTGGAAATATAGTCTCGTCATAGAATTTTCCACTTCAAAGGAGTCCGCATTCCCCTGCCACTGGAAGCAGCGCATCTTTGGACTGCTTAAGCCTCAGTAATGTACGAACTCCTGGTTGCTTAGCCAGAAAGACGACCAATTAGAAAGAGGACTCGGTGGCATAATGTTCCCGTTGACCAATCAGAGAAGAGCACGGAGCAGCGTTTCCTCACCGACCAATAAGAGAAGAGCACGGAGCAACGTTTCCTCCTCGACCAATCAGAGAGGAGAAGATAACAGTATCCTTTCCTCTACCAATCAGAGAGAGAGAGAGAGAGAGAGAGAGAGGAAGCGGATGCATTATCCTCTCGACCAATCAGAGGAGAACGAGCGGAGGCATTTTCTCCTCGTCCAATCAGAGAGAGAGGGAGAGAGAAAGAGAGAGAGAGAGAGAGAGAGAGAGAGAGAGAAAGAGAGAGAGAGAGAGAGAGAGAGAGAGAGAGGCAGCGGATGCATTCTCTCGCCGACCAATCAGATGGAACAGCGGGCTCAGCATCTCCCGCCCGGCCCATCAGCGACGTATCCACACTGAGTCCAGCGTGTTAATTACATTTCGCTAATTTGGTTTACGCTCTTCCGGGCGGGGGGGGGTGCCCAGCCTCCCTCCTACCATCCTCTTGAAACCTTTGTTTACGGGGTAGATGTGGCCTCCCGAGATGGTGAGTGTGGTGTGGTGGTTGGCGTGGTGTGGAGGTTGGCGTGGTGTGGTGGTTGGCTGTGTGTGGTGGTTAGCTGTGTGTGGTGGTTGGTGTGGTGTGGTGGTTGGTTGTGTGTGGTGGTTGGCTGTGTGTGGTGGTTGGCTGTGTGTGGTGGTTGGCTGTGTGTGGTGGTTGGCTGTGTGTGGTGGTTGGCTGTGTGTGGTGGTTGGTGTGGTGGTTGGCTGTGTGTGGTGGTTGGTGTAGTGTGGTGGTGGTTAGCGTGGTGTGGTGGTTGGCTGTGTGGTGGTTGGCTGTGTGTGGTGGTTGGTGTGGCGTGGTGGTTGGCTGTGTGTGGTGGTTGGCTGTGTGTGGTGGTTGGCTGTGTGTGGTGGTTGGCGTGGTGTGGTGGTTGGCTGTGTGTGGTGGTTGGCTGTGTGTGGTGGTTGGTGTGGTGTGGTGGTTGGCTGTGTGTGGTGGTTGGCTGTGTGTGGTGGTTGGCTGTGTGTGGTTTTTGGTGTGGCGTGGTGGTTGGTGAAGTGTGGTGGTTGGCGTTGTGTGGTGGTGGTTGGCGTTGTGTGGTGGTGGTTGGCGTTGTGTGGTGGTGGTTGGCTGTGTGTGATGGTTGGTGTGGTGTGGTGGTTGGCTGTGTGTGGTGGTTGGCTGTGTGTGGTTTTTGGCGTGGCGTGGTGGTTGGTGTAGTGTGGTGGTTGGCGTTGTGTGGTGGTGGTTGGCGTTGTGTGGTGGTGGTTGGCGTGGTGTGGTGGTAGTTGGCGTGATGTGGTGGTGGTTGGCGTGGTGTGATGGTGGTTGGCGTGATGTGGTGGTGGTTGGCGTTGTGTGATGGTGGTTGGCGTGGTGTGGTGGTGGTTGGCGTGGTGTGATGGTGGTTGGCGTGGTGTGGTGGTGGTTGGCGTGGTGTGGTGGTGGTTGGCGTGGTGTGGTGGTGGTTGGCGTGATGTGGTTGTGGTTGGCGTGGTGTGGTGGTGGTTTTGGAAATATTTGCAACAAGACAGAAGGTCAGACACCCAGTATGAAACTCTGAAGAGGCAACTGTGAGGTTAAAGAGATATCGATAAGAGATAGGAAGGCAGAGAGAGAGAGAGAGAGAGAGAGAGAGAGAGAGAGAGAGAGAGAGAGAGATGGGTGGTGGTGAAGGGTTCGAGTCCATTTTATTTGGCAGTCGTGCAGTCGTGTACATCCTCAGGATCCATAATTGTCAGCCAGGGACATGTTCATAAACACTGAGACGACTCCCTGTCACACACACACATACACACACACACACACACACACACACACACACACACACGCGCACACACCAGGCATGAAGGTCGGGTGTGTGTGTGTGGGGGCGGGTGGATGTGTGGGTGTGTATGGGGAGTGTGTGGATGTGTGTGTGGGGGGGGTGTGTGGATGTGTGTGTGTGGGGGGTGTGTGGGGGGTGTGTGGATGTGTGTGTGTGTGTGGGTGGTGTGTGTGTGTGTGTGTGTGTGTGTGTGTGTGTAGGAAGAACATAAAAACGATCACAAATGACAAGTTAAACACATCTATACATGGTTAAGTTAAGGAGGTCGAAGGGGAAAAAAAAACATGTCAAAGTCAACTTCATTAATACTACATTCCTACATTCTTACATTCCTTGTAGCTAATACGAGAGCGAATCATTGTGCGAAAAAGATCATTCTTTTTTTTCGTTCTCTTTTGAAGCTACGGTTCACAACCTCTTGCAATATTTCGCTTTTTTTTCAACTAATTTGATTCCCTATATTTTACTGTTGCACTGTGAATACCTTTTTTTCCCCCCACCCCTTGGGGTGAGAATTTGGGGGGAGGTGGGAGGGAAGGTTAACAGTGAGGATTAGGGGAGATGAGGTGTGATAGGGGAGGAGTAAGATGAGGAGAGAGAGAGAGAGGAGGGGCGTGGGGGAGTGTTTAGAAAATGAGGCAGTCATGAGTGTTAGGAAATTATGAGAAACAAGCCATGAGGAAGAAGTCCATAATACCACGACAGTGTGAGACACTTCGATATTCTGTATAGTCCAAGGGGAGCGACTGGGCTTCTTAAAAAACTCTTTGGGTCGTCCTGTGTGTAGTGTGTAATCTACGTAGGTGTAGTGGGCTGTGGAGGAGTGTATAACACAGAGGGTGTAAGACGGACCCCGAGGATCACTTCAAAGCTTTCATTAAACCAGGAGGGAAGTCCTTCCCCCAGCTGGCTTCTGTGTACGATCCATTGACAAGGAGGGTGTAAGAGTATATCTGTTATGACTTAGGGAAGCAATGATTGCCAGGGTGTAAATGTGTGGGTGTGTAGTGTACAAGGAATGTAGCGTGTGGAAGGTCACCACACACTGAGCTTTTAAGTCTGTGCAGGTACGAATCAAACGGAGGAGAGGAGGGAGGGTGTAGGTGTAGTTGGAGACGGAGTTGTTTGCGGTGTAACGTGTTATGAGACTCTTGTGTAGGGTAATGTCACACACACACACACACACACACACACACACCAGCCTAGACCAGGTACCTATTTATCCCCTAGCCCCGAGGGGGAGGATAAACCCCCTAGGATGGGTGTGGGATTAAATGCCGCGCACAGAATTCTAACCTATATGGACCCCAATCCCGACTGGAAACCATATTGACTCACTGTATGTGTTTTAATGGGCTCATGTGAGTGTAAATTTATGATAAACCAAGTCTTTTGAAGTCTTTAGGAAACAGTGTGTATGTGTAAGTACGTGCGTTTAAAGCAAGCTTTGAGCAAAGACTACAAAACTCAAACCATTCCATCTACATTTAAATATATACATTGTATAAATCACGTATAGCATCACAGAAATGTATGTGTATATACCAAAGCGATGAATAATTCCCCATTCACTCCGTACGTCGAATGTGGTGTTCAGAATCTCGACAATTGTAGTCAGTCACGCATCCAGGCCGTATTTTTTCTATTTTTTTTTTGGTCAGCTGTAGCTCCCCCGCCCCTAGTGTATATTTACCCGGCAAAGTCGTACAAACTGTGGTGGACACATAATGCCAAGCCTGGGGACCATTTATTAGCTACTTTGACCAGCTTAGAGCCTCCAGGTCTGGCTCGGGAGGCCCCCTGTTTGTGTGAGTTTAATATTTAGCTGCTGCGATTGCCCGCCATGAATTAAACTGATTTCAGGTCTTGTGCCTTCATAAATAACGCGAATGCTTTTATAACTGTCTCGGGCGGCCATTTTTGGTCGTGGCTGTGTTTGTACGAGTTATGGATGACTTTTTCACGGAAAGGACAGATAAAGCTTGGGTAGAAGCGAAGGGTGTAATTTTCCTAGGTACATTACCTGTTCTGTTGAGACTTTCTCACTCTGTCACTTTGATGAGGAGCTGTGGGAACTCATGAGTGGTTTTCCTCACACTGATGAAGAACTGTGGGAACTCAGGAGTGGTTTTCTTCACACTGATGAGGAACTGTGAGAACTCATGAGTGGTTTTCCTCACCCTGATGAGGAACTGTGGGAACTCAGGAGTGGTTTTCCTCACACTGATGAGGAACTGTGGGAACTCAGGAGTGGTTTTCCTCACCCTGATGAGGAACTGTGGGAACTCAGGAGTGGTTTTCCTCACACTGATGAGGAAGTGTGGGAACTCATGAGTGGGTTTCCCTCACACGTTTCGTCTCTCATCAATAGCTTTCTTTAATACGAAACATTCTCCCTTCACCAACCTCATTATTGCGAACGTCCACCACCTTGTGCCCTGACACGCAACTCTAGCCCAGACTCGTTACTGTCAACTCATTGCTAAGGTGAGGCGCGAAATGGGGAATTGGCTAGTTTTGTTTATGTAGTGGTTACGTCGTCCAGGACGAACTAGGGAAGGGGGAACCCAATGGCAAGGCTGTAAGGCTCACGAGATACAACTGTGCAACAGGAGACATGGACGTGTATGTTGGTCTCCATCCTGGAAGACTTATAGGTGAAGACTTGACACGTGTATATGAGAGAGAGAGAGAGAGAGAGAGAGAGAGAGAGAGAGAGAGAGAGAGAGAGAGAGAGAGGAAGGGGAAGGGTGAATTTAGGGTGGGAGTGGAGGGGATGGTTGAGGAGGGAGATATGGTGGGATGGGGGGTGAAGGAAATGGTTGAAGGAAATGGGGGGTTTGGGTGTGTGTGTGTGTGTGTGTTTGAGGCAGTGGGAGAAGTTCTCTACTCCCACCTCTTTCCCTCTCCCCACCTCCCCTCCTCCCTTCCTCCCCAATCCTGCTGGTGTCACACACACACACACACACACACACACACACACACACCTCACACATCCCTCCCCCTTTACACCCCCTCACCCCCCCCGACCCCCCCAAGCAGCCTACCGGGGGGGGGGGGGGGGTGGCGTGTGGCGTGCTTGGCGGTGGGGGGGGGGATGAGGGGGTTGGGGAGGGGGTGGGGGGGATTCAACTCACACTACGACAGACGCGTAGGATGACATGATCACCGCTGGGGATTAGGCACGATTACACATGACCCTTCCGTCGTTCGAGGTCACGCTAAGGGAGGGAGGGAGGTCATTGGTTATAGGGCTATGATTACGAGGGGTCAAAAGGGTCATTCACGAAGTAAGGGTCATAGGTCACCTGGTAGAGGTCAGAGGTCACTGATAGGAAGATGAGGGAGAGAGAGAGAGAGAGAGAGAGAGAGAGAGAGAGAGAGAGAGAGAGAGAGAGAGAGAGAGAGAGAGAGAGAGAGAGATTAGGGCAGGTCAGTAAGGTCACTTAATCACAAAGGTCAACCTTCTACGTCATGGGTGATTGGTGTGACGTCATCCCTTCTTATCTTCCAGACGTGTTCTGGTCTAGTGTTTGGGGGGTGTTGACCAACCCCACCGGGGTCAACACCTCAACACTGAGGGTGTGCCTGGAGAGATCATTCTCTTGTCTGTATTGACCAACATTATATTCCTAATCGTACAAGAGGATCACCCATGATCAATATACAAATGTTATGATCCACAGTTTCTTCGATCAATATACAAATGTTGTGACCCACAGTTTCTTCGATCAATATACAAATGTGAACCACAGTTTCTTCGATCAATATACAAATGTTACGATCCACAGTTTCTTCGATCAATATACAAATGTGAACCACAGTTTCTTCGATCAATATACAAATGTGAACCACAGTTTCTTCGATCAATATACAAATGTTGTGATCCACAGTTTCTTCGATCAATATACAAATGTTACGATCCACAGTTTCTTCGATCAATATACAAATGTTATGATCCACAGTTTCTTCAAGCAATTGGTTGATAACATTTTTTGTTATCTTTCTTATCACCTCAGCGCTGCTGCCGTGATCGGCCCATGTTTACTCACTGATCAATTAGGATATCCAAGATGTGCTGCACTGAGTCATGAGCTGGGATAAAGATGATTAATTGATGCTATAATCATGTTTTTTTTGGGGGGGTCGTGGCTGCAGTTAGATGGGGTGGGGTTGGAATGGTTGTTTGCCAGAATCACACGAAGATCCCCAGCTGTTCCTCAAGTCAGCTGTTAGTCAGCTGGAGTACTCCTGTCCTTGGACATCGGGTATACCGTCCCTGGACCCCTGTGGACCCCATGTACCGTCCCTGGACCCCTGTGGACCCCATGTACCGTCCCTGGACCCCTGTGGACCCCATGTACCGTCCCTGGACCCCTGTGGACCCCGTGTACCGTTCCTGGACCCCTGTGGACCCCGTGTACCGTCCCTGGACCCCTGTGGACCCCATGTACCGTCCCTGGACCCCTGTGGACCCCGTGTACCGTTCCTGGACCCACGGGTACCTTCCCTTGGACCCATGTATACCGTTTCTGGTCCCTTGGTTACCATCCTTAGACCGCCAGGTACCGTCCCTGGACACTGGATAGTGCCCCTTAGATCCATGTACATCGTCCCTGGACCTCCATGTCCCTACCTTGAACCCTCATGTGCCGTTCGTAGCCCACCGAGTACCGTTCCTGGACACCATGAACTGTCCCTGGACGCCCCCAAACCCCAGAGGACCATCATTAATAAATCTAATATCCCGAAGTGATCTTATAGTCCAACCTCTTTAGCCAGGGAGGTGACATCCGGGATGCTCTCGTTTTCTTTAACTTCGGGGATGGAGATTAAATTCAGGGGAGACACTAGACGAGATGGTCGGCCCCCACGGGGTGTGCAGATTTTACTAGGGGGTGAGGAGGGAGAGGTTGGGGTGGGGGGATGGATGGAAGAATCTTGGAGATGTCATCGACTAATGGTAAGAGTGAGAGAGAGAGAGAGAGAGAGAGAGAGAGAGAGAGAGAGAGAGAGAGAGAGAGAGAGAGAGAGAGAGAGAGAGAGAGAGTGTCTGTGTAGGAGAGTTTGATGAAACGCTGCGATAGACACTGAGTTCTGCCACTGTGCAGAGTCAAGGACACCTGAAATTATGTCTCTCTCTCTCTCTCTCTCTCTCTCTCTCTCTCTCTCTCTCTCTCTCTCTCTCTCTCTCTCTCTGTTAAGGACGGACCATCTCGCTTGGACCTTACGTCTGTCCGTGTGGTCTTTGTTTCTGTGTAACTCTCTATCTGTCTATCTGTCTATCTATCTATCTATCTATCTATCGTCACCATATCTTTAAGTTTCCATCGCGCGTCATCGAGCCAGCCATAACAAAACATCGAGGCTACACCAGACACACTCTCCTACCTCTCCTCATTGCCATTAACAACGGCTCACACGATTACGAGTTAATTGCCTTACCCTTCGTGACAAGAAAGTGTTACATCCCCCCCACATTACCTAATGCGACGTTAGGGGACATAGTCCACACAGATTAAGTAGAAAATAGACCATTTGTCTTGGAAGAATCATTGAGGGGAAAGAGAGGTAAGAACTTTTACCTGTGATGAAAGAATGGGAAAAGGACGTAAGACACAAAAGCTCTCAGTCGAAAAACTATTTACCACTGTTACTCTAATGTTACTTTTGGACACTTCTGTTACCTTGGGGTAACGGCCTGACCTCCAACCACCATCAGGGTAACGAAGAGTCCAGATGGGAAAAGTTACTTTGAGTAAAACTCACTAGGGTCAAAGTATCAAGGAAAAAATAGTTGGGTAAAGTGCTTGCTGAAAAGTACCTGGGTAAAAGTGCTAGAGAAAAGTACTAGAGTAAAAGTAGTAAGGTTAAAATACTAGGGTAAAAGTACTAGGGTAGAATTAATAGGGCAGAAGTACTAGATTAAAAGTAATAGGGTAAAAGTACTAGAGTAAATGTATTTAGGTAAAAGTGCTACAGTAAATATACTACTGCAAAAATATTAGAGTAAAAGTATTGTACTAAAACTAAGGTAAAAGTACAGTAGAATTACTAGAGCGAAAGTAGATACGGTCAAAGGTAGATTTACCACAGTGAAAAGTAAAGGCCAAATTAATCTACTTAAGTAGAGTCACGATCTACACCTACCTCCTACCTTAACACGACAGCTTCTTCCTGCATATGCTAATCAGTTCCTTGTGTGGCTTCGCCTTATCTCTGACGATGATATGCCTTTATTACCCTCAGGTCACACTTGTAAGAGATCCTGTCTTGTCACTTTCCATTCATCATTATCACTTACTTTTCACGACTGCTTCTCCTCTGTAAGACGCCACAGCAACTGACGTGTGGAAGAGGTGATTCGACGTGAATTGGAAGAAGTGGGTGGATGGGTTGACGAGAAACGATGCACTAGTTGTACCATTGATGGAAATGGATGAGAGAGCGAAGATCAGTTCTCTGCTCAGCCTCAGAGGATCTTTATCATCTAACTGTCTATCCACACACACACACACACACACACACACACACACACACACACACACACTCACACACACACACGTGAAACTCCTTCCAAGTCAATAACTCTCCCTTGGTTCTGCCACTATACATATTCATTGACAGAAGTTTGTCCCTCTCCAGGTGTTGGCATGGCCATAAGGGACCCCCAACCCCCCCAAGTTTACCTGGAGAGTTCCGCTGTGACTGGAAACTTAGATTTCTTAATTAGGGTAAAAGTGATTTATGCAAGGGAGTCCGGATGGTAAAGTGAGGGAGGGAGGGAGAAAGTGGGGACAAGGAAGGAGGATGGAAGTGTATTTTGAAGGGAGATGCGAGAAGAGAAATGGATAGGGAGAGAGAGAGAGAGAGAGAGAGAGAGAGAGAGAGAGAGAGAGAGAGAGAGAGAGAGAGAGAAGATGAAGTAAGAAGTTATACATCAAAATGGGTAAAAAAAAAAAAGAAAATAACCATCCCTGCTTGTGAGCGACCTAACAACCCTCCTGCTTGTGAGCGACCTGACTAACAACCCTCCTTGCTTGTGAAACGACCTTATAACAGTCATCTGACACAGTTCGTACTAGGAATAAAAGGTTCCGCTCAAGGAAAAAAAGAAAATGAGAATGAATCACTTGATTATTTTTTCTCTAACTTCATGAAATCCTTTTTTTTTTTTGATTGATCACTTCTAATCACCTATTCCAAATCACTAGAGACTGACTAGTGCTAATCACTGAATTACATTTACCACTCGTGCTCATCGATCAGTTATTCACTGTTGTGACTGATGATTAATCACCAGTCCATAATCACGATCTATAACTACCAATCACCGATTCAAACTATAATCACCACTTCTTCAAATCACGAACACACGGATTGGAGCCGCTATAGACTCAATTCACAATCCACGACCACCACCCATCCTAAACTAACACACACGGATTGGAGCCGCTATAGACTCAATTCACAATCCACCACCACCCATCCGCCATTACCAATCAGCCATTTTCCCATCACCAATCATGTACAAATATAGAGAGGCGGGCGCAGTTTCCATTCCGATGCACGATGTGGCTGAACAGCCTTTCCAAAACAGAGTTTCCTGGTTTCGATTAATCACTTCAACGTACCATGTGTGTTTGGCTTGCCTCCCCTCCCTCTCCTCCTCTTCCCCTTCCCACCCCACTCCCCTCACCCAACTCCCCTCACCACCCAACTCCCCCTCACCCACCCCCTTACCCCATTTCCCCCCACCACCACGTCAGTGTGTATTTGGCGGTCGTTACCTCATTAGGACATAGATCATCCTCCATTTGCACGTGATGTGTGTGTGTGTGTGTGTGTGTGTGTATGTGTGTGTGTGTGTGTGTGTGTGTGAAAGGCTTCCTGCGTCGGCACGTAGCCTGTGTCTATGAGAACGTGTTCTTTACTCGTTACCACGTAGGGTGATCCTCTCTGGCACGTAGTCTTGTCCCATTACCACGTAGAGTCTGTCTGTCCCTGGGGAGACGACCCATAACCATGTAACCACCTTCCCCCTCCCTCAAAGGATATGACGTCACATTATGACGTCACAGGGAGAGGGGGGGCCTTCGGTGACGTCACGAGCATCGCGGGCCAGCGAAGCCCAAAAATACGAAGCGACAAAGGCGCTCGTAAAGAAGACGGGACGTGTGACAGGCAAAGCTGGATTTAACAGCTTAATTTAAG
>NC_092289.1:18663277-18665777 GCF_036320965.1 Panulirus ornatus | reverse complement strand
CTCCTCCTCCTCCTGCAGCCTTAGTGTTGCAATAGATTGCATTACTGACTACGATGAACCACCACGGCCCAGCAGCGACAGCACACAGGAAGGAAGAAAGAAGGAAAAAAATGTACGTGCGTTGATGAAGTGCGCCTGCATACACCTCAACAGGATAGAAGGAAGGGGAAAGAATTGAGGAGGAGGAGGAGGAGGAGGAGGAGGAGGAGGAGGAGGCGTTGGTCGCCTGAGATTGGGAGGGAAGGAGGGAGGGAGGGAAGGAGGAGGGAGCTTCTCCCCCTACTGGCCACACCGTAAAGTTCCTTAAGAACCCAATTTCCTGACGACAATTAAATGAAAATGTATCTCCGGGGCTGACACGTCCCCAGCTCCCCAGAGAACACACCCCCAGGGAGGCAAGAGCCTTTTGGGGGGATGGGGTGAGGTGGGGGAGAGACAGACGGAGGTGAAATGGGGAGGGGAGAGGAATTGGGGGAGGAAACTAACGCAAGAAATACTGGAGATAGAGAATGGAAAGTAGCTGATAAGAGATGAGAGAGATAGAGAAGAGGAGAGATAGTGGAGGGAGGGATAGACGAGGGAGAGAGAAGAGAGAGATAGAGAAGAGGAGAGATAGTGGAGGGAGGGATAGACGAGGGAGAGAGAAGAGAGAGATAGAGAAGAGGAGAGATAGTGGAGGGAGGGATAGACGAGGGAGAGAGAAGAGGGAGATAGAGAAGAGGAGAGATAGTGGAGGGAGGGATAGACGAGGGAGAGAGAAGAGGGAGATAGAGAAGAGGAGAGATAATGGAGAGATAGAGGGAGCTTGAGACACAAGATAAAGGAGTGAAATGGTACAGCGAATGTAGGGAATGAAGGACGAGAGGTGAAGCCAAAGGGTTGTTTTAAGCGGGCGAAAAGTGGCAACACTCTCTCTCTCTCTCTCTCTCTCTCTCTCTCTCTCTCTCTCTCTCTCTCTCTCTCTCTCTCTCTCTCTCTCTCTCTCTCCCACCTCCAGTACCGTCTTCCTTGGCTGGTTCGAGTAAGACCCACCAGCCATCATCCTGGGACCCACCATCATCATCCCTGGGACCCACCATCATCCTGGGACCCACCATCATCATCCTGGGACCCACCATCATCCTCCTGGGATCAGCCATCATCCTGGGACCCACCATCATCATCCCTGGGACCCACCATCATCCTGGGACCCACCATCATCATCCCTGGGACCCACCATCATCCTGGGACCCACCATCATCATCCTGGGACCCACCATCATCCTCCTGGGATCAGCCATCATCCCTGGGACCCACCATCATCATCCTGGGACCCACCATCATCCTGGGACCCACCATCATCATCCTGGGACCCACCATCATCATCCTGGGATCAGCCATCATCCCTGGGACCCACCATCATCATCCTGGGATCAGCCATCATCCCTGGGACCCACCATCATCATCCTGGGATCAGCCATCATCATCCTGGGACCCACCATCATCCTCCTGGGATCAGCCATCATCCCTGGGACCCACCATCATCATCCTGGGACCCACCATCATCCTCCTGGGACCCACCATCATCATCCTGGGACCCACCATCATCCTCCTGGGATCAGCCATCATCCCTGGGACCCACCATCATCATCCTGGGACCCACCATCATCATCCTGGGACCCACCATCATCATCCTGGGACCCACCATCATCATCCTGGGACCCACCATCATCCTGAGTAAAACAAGATAGAAATAACAATGGTTCATAAATTGTGGGTGACAGCACAGAGGAAAGGGGTTAGAACATAGGATGAACACGGGCAGAACAGGAAGAACAGAAATGAGTTGACTTGGGTAAATCGTGGGTTAGAAGACGGAGGGAGGGTGGGTTACTGAAGGGGGGGACGTGAACAGAAAGTATAACAGGTTATGAACAGGGTTAGAACAAGGAGTATGATGAAACACAGAACAGGGGTAGGGGGGGGAGGGGAAGAACAGAATAAGCAAGGTGTTGAGCGGAATAGAACAGAGAACGAATGAGTGATATTAGTGGTGTTGAACATGTGAAAATAATGAGGTTGAACATGTGTGCTTAAAGGGGTTGAACACGGGGTGAACGTTGGTTGAACATGTGTGCTTAAAGGGGTTGAACACGGGGTGAACGATGGTGGAAGAGACTTTGAACGGTGGAATGAACAGTGATGAACAGGCAGTACTTGTCGACTAATACAAAAAAAAAAAACCTACGAATGAAATTATTTGCAAATTCACATTTACAAACAATTGTGTTTGTTTACAATGCTTTCTGAAGGCATGTCTACATGGTTGAGACACTCCATGGTTACTATAAGTCTATGGGCATTATAATACTAACAAGCGGTACAAGTTTTCGGGTTATTATAAGTCTAAACTTTTGCAAACACTACACACACACACACACACACACACACACACACACACACACAAACACATTCCTAGTACAAAAAAGCGGCTCGAGGATCCTTACCGAAACCTTCGGAGG